>NC_091201.1:23026768-23176768 GCF_040958095.1 Procambarus clarkii
ATTATCATGTGTGTTTATTATCAAAGATTATTCGTAGTTATCCATTATCATGCGTGGTTATCTGTTATCGTTCATTGTAATCATTAGTAGATATTTGTAGTTATCCGATATCATGCGTGGTTGTACGCTATTATTCGTGGTAATATTTTATTTGGTTGTTATCCGTAATCATTCGTGGTTATCCTTCACCATTCGTAGCTATCTGTTATAATGAGAAATAATTTTTTAGGACACAAACTCGAAACCGGTTGTAAATAAGCATTTCCTGGGTATTTGACAATGGCTGTTGTTTGTGTTAAGGGAGATGGCGCTCTGATGTCTCGTTCAAGTGTCTTTTGTTTACTGATCAAGTTCAAGTTCAAGCATGTTTATTGAGATAAGCAAGAAATACATCTCAAAGGGATAGAGTAGCTTAGGCTATTTCTACCCCCCTGTTTACTGATGCCTCAGCCTTACCCAGCGTGAGCACTCGCAGCATCACCTCCCACACAGACGCAGCATCACCACCCACACAGATGCAGCATCAACCCCCCAACTCTGCCTCCTATCTCCTGACATGTTGCAAATCTTCGTCATGCACCTTTTCCAACTTCTCCCTTATCTGAGGCAGCCACTCCTCGGACCGAGGCCCACAGAGGCCAGGATTTAATCAAATGCCGGTTGATAAATGGCGTGCTCGGGTCTTCATTAATCTGAGCGATTGGGGCATTAATGTTCCTGGCCACGGTAGCCAGCATGCAGCACCAGACGAGGCTACAGTCTGCCGTGTGACAAAGTTCTACCAGATAAAGGCTACGATCTTTCAGAGTTCTTCCAGAACGCAAGGCCAGTTTCTACCAGGAGGTGGATGGAAGTTTCAGCAAATCGCTGCCAGGTTTCATCAGGACCTGTATCATCTGAACACTGATTCATACGTTAAGGAAGTTTATTTAAAGATAATGGTGTTTGCTGGTGTTTAACCATGAGATAAACACCATTATAAGGGACTCTTGCACCGGTGGTGCAATCATGAACCTAGAATAGAAACCACAGCATCTCCACTAACATTATATTACAAATCCATCAAGCTCAGTGAATATAAGAAAGAGGAAATAATAATGAATAAACTAATCTTTAAAGGAGTAAAAAGCACGACCACTAATCAAAACACAGACATCATCAAACTCTATAAAACGAAGAAAACCACTGACCTCTCCATAAAAAACAGCCCGAAGCCAACTTAGAAATCTTTGCAGCCGTTGAACGTGGTATATATATGTACACCTGGTATACGAAGGCAGGTGTACTTTCAAAGTACATAGGCATGACGGCAATCAAGTTCACGAGGCTTTTGACCTTTCACCTTCAATCAGATGCCCCCCTAAACATCCCATGAGAGAAGCCTATGACATAACCCATTTAGCATTCACTATTTTTCACATGTGGTTTTTCCGCATATATATATATATATATATATATATATATATATATATATATATATATATATATATATATATATATATATATATATATATATATATATATATATATAATTTTCATAAAAATTCTTATATTTTGTTCTGAACCGCAAAAGAGAAACGTCTCCAAAGACCGCTCTGTTCCTGTCGTCAATTTCTCCTGGCCACGCAACCTTCAATTCCTATTATTGGTGTGCAACATGCTGTCAGCCTCGGCCCATTCCCACGGCTATCCCATTTCCTATTTCTGTCTTCGTCTCCTCCACCCCATCCTCTTACCCGGCCTGTCCTCCGCCAGCCACATCACCTGTTGAAGCATCCTCATCTCCCTGGCATCTGAGCCGCTTCATCTGTAAGAGTGGGAGGGAGGCAAGAGGAAGATGCTGCAGCTTTCAGCCTTGGCTGGTGTACAAACACTCCTGGTCGTCTTCAGGTGGCAGTTAATGCGATATTTTTTGTCAGCCTGGCGTCACATGGGGTCGTAAGTACTTGTAAGAAGGTTTATATTGTAGCCTCTTAGTCTCTCTCTCTTTCTAGCTCGCTGCTCTCCATTGGTTGCACCATCTTGTGTATACTGCTTAGAGTGAGTCGTTGCTGATCTTATCATATATCCATTTTGCCTTCACGTCTTACAAGAAATCTGAAAAGCTTTCCCTTTTAATGGGGAGGATGGATGGGCGGAGGAGTAATTTCCGAAAATGGTGGCATTACATTTTTTTTATAACATGCACGAATTACGTTTAAACATTCGCATATGTGCATGTGAACACACACAAACATACATCGTTGTAGGAGTGAGGGAGATAAGAAAATTACGAAGAGAAGACGCTTAGAAAAAATGATTGCCTAGAACTTAGAAGGAATATGAGACTAATAAGATTGGATAAGCGAGGATGCTGCAAGGTGAGAGGAAGGCAGGTCTCTGAGTGTGTCTCTAGCGGTATACATTAAGAGAGTTATATCAGTGGCATGTGCAAGACTGACAAACATCCGAGTGGCTTCGGGTGACTTTGAAAAGACGGCACTCAAGAAGTTCCTGGGATATGTTAGAAGACTGATTCCAGGACTGAGAGGCCTGGAATACGTGGAAAGCCTTAAGAAACTGAATATTACTGTACTTGATAAGAAAGAGAAAAGTGGAGATATGATTGCGACATGTAAGATCCCAAGTAGTAATACCCATATATATAAGAACGAAATATAAAGCATGTAAACAGCTCTATGAAAATTCATAGATGGAGGCTGCAGGCATGTTTATATATATATCCAAGAAACTTTTCATCTGATGACCGACAAAAGTCTCATCCATTACAGAATTATCTCCTTATTCTCACTTGTTCCTCACACTGATGATGGGAAGTGTTCTCTCACATATCTCCAACATGACTGGAACTCATTTCCCATGTCCTCTCTGTCTAGTGTTAAACCCTAACGTGTATTCCGTTATCGTAGAATGTCATGATAATATTGGTGTGAACAAATAATACAACTCATACATGTGAGAGGAAATGAAAATGACGATATTTCGGTCCGTATTGACTTGATAAGGTCAAGTGCGTCTGAACACTTAGAAACATTGTCACTCGTTATATTTCATTCGTTTGTGTTGTGCTGTACTTTGTGTTTGACATAGTTATTCCCCCTGTGAGAATCATCTGCTCCTCGACCATGTCAACTCTCTCTCCATTCTCTTTTCTAACGTTGTGAAGTCAACAGCTGCAGCTTCTCTAGCTTCGTTCTGTTGGTTAAGGTAAGGGTTATTTCCTCTAAGCTGTTTGTTTTCATTCTTTTCCTCTTAAGGTGAGATTTAGCATTTTGATAGTCCCCTTAACTAGGTGTGTGCGTGCGTGCGTGCGTGTGTGTGTGTGTGTGTGTGTGTGTGTGTGTGTGTGTGTGTGTGTGTGTGTGTGTGTGTGTGTGTGTGCGTGTGTGTGTATTCTTCTAGTTGTACTTGCAGGGGTTGAGCTTCGGCTCTATAGTCCCGCCTCTCAACCGTCAATCTACTAGTGTACAGATTCCTGAGCCTATTGGGCTCTATCATATCTACACTTGAAAGTGTGTATGGAGTCTGCTTCCCCAAAACAACGTCTTTATGCATTCCTTTTATTAACTACTCTGACACCGAAAAAGTTCTTTCTTATGTCTATGTTGATTATTGGGGTACTCAGCTACGACCTGTGTTCCCTTCTGTAAGTACCACCCGTGCTAAATAATATGGCCATATCTACCCTGACAATTCCCCGGAGAATTTCGTATGTGGTTATCATGTCTCTCCGAGTTCTTCTGTCTTCCAGCGACGTGAGATGCAATTCACGCAGCCTTTCCTCGCACTCATACATCTAAGTTATGGGACTAGTCTAGTAGCATGCCTTCGAAGATTCTTCGGCTTCGTCTTGTGCTTGACAAGGTATGGACTCTATGCTGGAGCCGCATACTCCAGGGTTGGTCTTACATATGAGCCAGCCTTGCATACGCCGCTGATGATATTCTTATTCCTCCCTAACAGCTAAAAACAGGACCTCCAACAGACAGTGTCCAACTCCGTGTCTGCGTTATGCCCAGACAACAGTGCGTTTTAACCAATAATATATCACATTAGTCCTTTTATATATGCCGTTGACTTTATTGATTTCGTTGGCTACACTTTCTTACTCGCGTCATTACTCTCAGACTACTAGAAATAATTCGTTGAAACATGGTGCGAATTCGTGTGTTCTTGCTAGAAAATTTGTCACGAATAGAAGCCAGAAGCACGAATTAGAGGAAGGTCATGAGTGAACTAATGCTCTCTCTCTCGCGGCCACCGCCACACCTCACGATAAAATGGTGTGACTTTATAGTCGTGTGTGCTGCACCCAGACGATATATGTTATAGGGAAGAGAAAATAAAAAGGAAACCACTGCGCAAGAAAGTTCAAGGTCATCGTTAGTGTGTTAAGAGTCGACTCGGGTAGAATTGGATTCCAGGACCTGATAAGCAAAATTCCAGGACCTTGGTAAGCCCTATTCCAGGATCTCAGTAAGCTTTATTCCAGGACCTTGGTAAGCACTATTCCAGGATCTCAGTAAGCTTTATTCCAGGACTTGATAAGACTTATTCCAGAACCTAGGAAAGCCTCATTCCGTACGTTAGTAAGCCTTATTCGAGGATATAGTAAGCTTGTTTCCAAGACCTGGTAAAGTCTTACCCAGCAAACATTTTTACATTGCTACATCAGTACTGAAATATTTTCCTGAAATGTGGCAGCCTCCTAGATGAAGCTGCCACATTTCAGGAACAATTACCACAATTACACTCATGATATGCATGAGTGTAATTGTTGCCACAATTACACTCATGATATGCATGGACAGAACACACAATATAAATAAGAACTATACAATGCCTGGGCACTAAAACTTGGTTTCATTCACTCACACACCAGGTGAGTGCACCTGAACATGACCAGGAAGGTTCACCTTCACATGACAAAGAGAGTTTACCTTCACATTCACCCCTCACACAACCAGGAGGTTTACCTCCACCTTCACACGACCAGGAGAATACTCCTGAAATTACACACGTACAAGCAGTAACATAAACATAGCAACACAAACACCACGACATCCGAAAACTGAAGATAATAAAATAGAAGAAAAACAAATGTGAACAGCAGTAGCCTTGAACGACAACCCTGTACAAACAACTGACGTGTAAGTTTAAACAAGATCAACTTGTTTGTGAGAACATTGTTTGGAGGACAAAGGGCTGGGAATTACACTAGTAAGATAAACGAATGTTTCTTTCCATGAGGAGCAAGAAGATTGGGAATGTCTCTTTTTTAGTTCATGTTAGGCAGCTAAAGTTAGGCAGTTAAAAGCTTGGGACAGATAACGTGACCTGATTACAGCTTTCTATTACTGGTCTTGGTAAATGGTAAATAAATACACAAGTCATATCTTATGAAAATATAATATTGAAAAATGAGAGACAATTATATATCACGGCAATTAGTATGATAAATATGAATGTGCAAGAAGTGTGTGTACTCTAGTCATTAAGCATTTGTTTTCCAAAAAAATATAAAAAAGCTGAAATTTTTCAATTTTTCCAGCTGGAAATACTGAGGTAAATGGAATAATAAACTATATTCCAATTATTGAATGAGATGTGTTGGTTTTATCTTTCGTATCAACGCTGATACGATCGATTGAACCAACACATTTCACATATCAATTGAGAAAAGGACTACAGTATCACGCTAGGTTCTGCGTGTTAAAAAGTCAATGCTTCGAATAACTTACTTTCTTAATATAATGCAATAAATCCTTTAGCAAAGACGGTATTCCTAAGGTATTTAGAACAAAATACCGCGATTAACAATGCCCGAAAACTAATTCGAAGTTAAAAAAATATATATTTTCGTCTGATGGAAGTATGGATTGCATGTTCTATTGACATAATTTTAGTTTTCCATGGGTCCTCAGTTCCCTTTATTATTATTATTATTATTATTATCTTTGCCACTAACAGATGGAAAAATTCAGGAATATCACTTTCAACTGTTTTGAGGAATACAGGTCTTGAAAGTATTTATCAGTTTCATATAATTTAGCCCTAATATCCTCTAATTATTTCTGCATCAGTTGGAACCACATAAAGACGTTCTTCTTGTTCGGTCGTTCCATCGTGTATTGTTAAAGTTGTCTGTAAGAATCTTTCTTTCTCTCCACTTAGCCATCACACACCGATCCCCCCCTCGGAGCTGTGTAGCAGGTGGGGAGGAGGTCAGAGGAAGCTGAACTAAGGCTCGCAGTCTGTATGCCACAGCGGACACAAGCGTGGCACCATTGTCTGTATGCCACACCAGAAACAGGCGTGGCACCGCAGTCAAGTAGCCTTTGGATGCGTGTCGGTCCGAACCTTCGCTGGCCCCACTGCCACTCTAGAGAATGAAACTATTAAGTATTGAAAATTATGAAGGAACATGATCACACAACGTGTCCCACGTAGGCATGAAGTAGATAGGCTGCACTGTGAAGGGAAGGGAAGGGAAGGGAAAGCGCCAAGCCTTGACGACTATATAGCAATGGGAAGGGGTCAGGATAAGGATTTTGGGGAGGGAAGGAATGGTGTCCAATCACTTGGACGGTCGGGGATTGAACGCCGACCTGCATGAAGCGAGACCGTCGCTCTACCGTCCAGCCCAACCAAGATGGTTTAGATGGAATGTTTTTTTTTGGGGGGGGGGTGAGGGTGGGGGGTGGACAGGTGAATGGAAGCAGAAGAGATAAAAAAAACTCCCTCACACCACAACTAGGTGAGTACTTACTGGGCCTCGCGGCTGAGTGAATAGCCCTTGGGTGTCGTAATCATAATGGCCCAGGTTCGATTCCCGGCGGAAACGGAAACAAATGGACAGTCTCTCTTTCACCCTGATGGTCCTGTTCATCTAGCAATAAATACGCACCTGGGAGCTACACAGCTGCTACGGGCTGCTTCCTGGGAATGTGTGTGTGTGAGTGTGTGTGAAAGAGAAATATATGTAGTAGGTGCAATAGAGGAAAAATTGATTGGTTAGAAAGGCGGGTTCGAAGAGCTAATAGCTCGATTCTGAAGACACAAATAGTAAATACACACCTCACCTACTCCTACACACCACAGCTACTCCCACACAACAATTAACCAACACACTTCAACTACCCCACAGACCAACCACCAGCCATAACTACCCAACACACACCACACTACCCTTCCCCTCCCCCACAACTACCCCTCAACATTACAACAACCACACACCTCGACTACTATCACACACTGCAACTTCACCACACACACATTACAAGTCCCCATACACATCACAATTACCCACACGTTACAACTTCCCCCACACACCATAACTATCCTCACACACCACAACTACCAACACATAGCAACCCATTACGCCCCAGACACTGAACACACACACACACACACATACAGTTTCAAGTGTAGATATGATAGAGCCCAATAGGCTCAGGAATCTGTACGCCTGTTGATTGACGGTTGAGAGGCGGGACCAAAGAGCCAGAGCTCAACCCCCGCAAGCACAACTAGGTGAGTACTAGGTGAGTAGACACACACATACACACACACACACACACACACACACACACACACACACACACACACACACACACACACACACACACACACACACACACACACACACACCTTTAACCATACCCCCAACACCCAAACTACCACCAAAACTCCCCCATGCACATAAAGTCAAGTGTTAATGGGGAAAGTGAAAGAAAATGTCATAGCACAAGCGTGTTGGACCTTCGGGATTATACTGATAGCAGCGATACTGGCGAGAATGTGTGCCCGACTAACCCAGTAGAAATCTGAATTAATTTTGAGTTCAAAAGACGTTAACTACATATGAGAAAAATACATGCAGTAAATATGACAGAATATGCAGTAAATATGACAAAGTTCATGCAGTAAATATGACAAAGTTCATGCAGTAAATATGACAAAGTTCATGCAGTAAATATGACAAAGGACTGCACTAAATATGACAATTATGAGGACATTGAATGACGCATCTCTTTGAGTGTGCTATGAAATGTGTAAGAAATTATCAGTGACAACTGATCTAGTTGGGATGAGATCAGTTGATATTATTGGTGTGGCTGGTGGCAGGAGGGAAGGGAGTTATCATAACAGGATAAGGATTTGGGGTGGGACGCGGAGTGGAATGGATGGCGCCCCAACCACTTGTGGACGGTCGGGGATTGAAGGCCGACCAGTGTTCAATCCTACGTGGTGGGAGGATGGTTCCTGGAAAAGGGTCAGGCAAGGTGTAGCAGGTGGTTGGTAGGGAGTGGCAGGTAGTTAGTGGTGATGCCAGTTGAATCTGAAATCACTTAGGCTGGAACACTTGCACAAGTGGGACGCGAACAAGGGGCATACAGGTGGAGACTGAGTACCCAAATGAGCCACAGGGACGTTAGAAAGAACTTTTTCAGTGTCAGAGTAGGTAACAAGTGGAATGCATTAGGCAGTGATGTAGTGGAGGCTGACTCCATAAACAGTTTCAAATGTAGATATGATAGAGCCCAGTAGGCTCAGGAATCTGTACATCAGTTGATTGACAGTTGAGAGGCGGGACCAAAGAGCCAGAGCTCAACCCCCACAATCCAACTAGGTGAGTACCTGGGCTTGAACACTTGCATTGGAACACGTACTCATGTACACTACCGGGAGGCGAACGAATATATTATGAAATATTATTTTCCATTAACGTTAATAAGCAGCATGAAATAATTAAAAAACAAAATCATTGATACAAAAACTTTCCATAAAAATCTCTGTACGAGAATGAACAAAAATAGAGAGAAATAACTTTCTAGTTCACGACAGGAAAACAAAGTGGAAAATAAAGAAAAATGAGGAAATCATCTGGAAAGACCAGAAGGAGAAAATGGTCTCCGGAATTTCCTGCCGCCAAAAGATTCGAAATAAAAATTTTATGAACGCTATAAACCAAAAACTTATCAGAAGAGGAGAGATGAAGCCGATGTTATACCAAGGATTGTTGATCTGTTTTCCTCTCATCATGCGATGCAACTGAAGAGTTTCAAGAATGCATCATTGTAGCCAATAGCAACTGCAATAGGCAGGCCAAAAGAACGCCGGTACAGAGGCAGAATATGGAAATTGAGGAACATGAGAATGAATGAGCACTAATGAACAGGTGAATTCAGAAGATAATGTGGAAGAAGTGGAATAATTGATAATAACATCACTTAATCTTAGTCACCAATTTAATAAATATCTATCTCACACGTATTAACAAGCGAGCATATTTTTATCTAATAGGGAGAGCCAACAGTGACAAATTTAAGAAATTTTAACTTTATTTTTTATCTACTGTAATCTCAAGACGGCTTTAAAATATTTAGTTAACTAATTGAAGTATATGACAATGTTCAGGTAAACGATATTTTGATAAACTTTTTATTTTTGCTTTTATTAAAATGGGCTGTTGTATCCTCTTTATTACGAAAACTTCTAGATATGTTGCTTTAGAGGGCACACAAGTTGTATCAATAAAGATATGATAAGATGTTGTTGTTAAAGATTTAGCTATTCAGGACGAAGTGTCTATGTAGCACGGGCTATAGTGAGCCCGTAATATATGATAAGAAGACCTTCAAGACCTTCAGGTACGACCAGTTTACAGCCCAGGCACGACTTGAGTTGAGGAGACTCGGCTGCCTGTTTAGTTCTGGCTGAAAAATCTGGTTATCAAATACAAATTGAACCATTAACAAAATTTCGACCATGAGAATGGAAACGAGCCTAAGATTGGTAGAGGAGAATAAAACGCCTCATCTATTCTGAGCACAAGTCTGAGAGGACGAAGCAGTGGAGTAATCTCACGGGCTTAGTTTAGTATGAGCGGAGCAGGTTGGGCTCTCAGGCTTTGCTTAGTTGGTCAGCCTGGAGGAAGCCTCCAACTGCTGCACTTCATCACACTGATATTGGAACTCCACGCTCCGTAGAGTTCACTGATACCTACAATAAAAGAACTCTTAATAGACTGGCAGGAAACGAGGATGAGAGCGCGTGTAGCGTTCCCTTGTGCGTTCACTATATTAAAGATTACAATCACGAATGACGTGGGGTGAAAACTGGTTTTTAAAAAAGTGTTGTAGATTTATTGTAGAAATCCTGTGCTACAACCTATAACTTGTATGTTGAAGGATATAATAATCGTGTTATCGCTTGTTAGAAAAGCTGGAGGATACACTATTGGTTAAGAGCTAAATTTTGTTTATGGGGGAATTTAAGAATAATTAATATACATCTAGCAACATTCATGCAAGCATAGCAAGCGTGAGGAGGCAGGCAGGCAGGCAGGCTTATCCCCAGAGGCACGCGGCTTCCGCCACAATGAACAAACTTGTGCACCGGTGGCATAAATCACAAGTTAGTTCCCCCGCCAGTACCTTTCTGACGCAACTCTGCAACTTGCACAAGATAAGATAAAACTTGGACGAGATAAGATTCGGTTTTACTTAGCATTTTATCGAAACTTTGAGGGGCAGTGAGGAGTAAATACTTCTTTTGAGGTATTTGTAAGTCAATTGTTATGGCAATGGTATGACCCTTTACCACTTTGTGTACGACCAAAGATATTTCTCATTACTCAGAGTGAGAAGAGCCAGACTTTCATATGTGAAAGACTTAGACTCACCTTTGTGAAGGTGCCAGATCGCTTTTCTATTAAGAAGTCAGACTCTTTGTGAATGACTCAGACTTTGCCCTGTGAAGAAGTCAGTTCTTCCTCTGTAAAGGAGCCTGGCCCTCCTTTGTAAGTAAGATGCACTTCTCTGTGATGAAGCTAGAGCCTAAGCTGTAAAAGAGCTAGACCCCTAAGCTAAAGGAGCCAGTCCCTAAGCTGAGGAGCTACAGCTTAAGCTAAAGGAGCCAGACCCTCCTTTGCTATAGAGGAAATCCAGTCTCTCCTCAAAGATTTTTAAACTTTAAGTATCTCGTTTAAAATCTCCTCAAACGTATAGTATATATGAATAAATTTGGGTGAACACAAATAGATGCTGTCTTGTAAGAGCTAACAGGCCGTCTGCAGTTTCCTTAATTCTTCCTTTG
The DNA here is from genome assembly GCF_040958095.1 of Procambarus clarkii. NCBI lineage: Eukaryota > Metazoa > Arthropoda > Malacostraca > Decapoda > Cambaridae > Procambarus > Procambarus clarkii. Next base: position 23,037,869 of record NC_091201.1, read on the forward strand.
CGAACGAAAATGAAAGAAATCCATACCCTGCAAAGATATATACCTACAACACAAAGATACCTACAATACATCCTGTGTGATGACAATTACCCACAATTCTTTCCATGCGATATAAAATACCCAGAATATCTCTTTTTTTTTCAAGAGTAAACACCCATACTCCCTCCCATGCGAAGGAGCATACTCACAATCCCTCTTCTGCGAAGGAAATTACCGTCAATCCCTTCAATGTGAATGGAAATACCCACAATCCCACCCAGGCGAAGTAGAGGGATCCAGACCGTACTAAAAGGATAGACCGGCGAAGCTGTTTCTTGTACAACAGCGAGATATTTCGAAAACTTTCAATAGGCCGACCTCGGCCCCTGGAATTAAAAAAACAGTGACAATCCTGGAAATCAGTATTTTTAACATATGTGGTCGGAAAGGACGGAGATGGTAAAAATTAATTAAAAGAGTGAAAAGAGAAACAATAGAAACTAGAATGAACAAGACGATATATAGTCAAGCCAATTATATCAGAAAGAAAACAACAAAATGTTGAGAAATAAGAGAAATAATGTTTGAATCAGTAGGAGCAGAATCAACAGCAGAAATACTAATAGTAGTAATAACTGCAATGAAAATTAATCAATAATAAAATAATAATATTAATTTTAATAATTTTAGTAATCTTCCAAGCTTTTAATTTTCCAGCGGGATACTCACATAAAACTGCTCCATTCAAGACACGTTTCATATACAAACAGTTCTGTCAAATAATTTGGCAAATATGCAAATTCAGATAATCCATCGCATCTGCAATACAATAATGTCAAACAAATGACAACACGGGTCAATATTATCTAAAGTTATTTTGACAGAGTCCAAGACAAGTCAAGAGAAGAGTGTAATATCAAAAGAAGATCCAGAGTCTACAAAGAGAGAGAGAGAGAGAGAGGATGAGACTTCGTCAACAAGAAAGCAAATCAAATCAGCATTTTCACCTGAATTTACGTCCATATTTTTGGTGAAATTGTTTACTGTTGAGTAACTGTGTACCTAGGCTCCGTACGAGGATGTGCTGAGCAGTTATATGTAGCGGTGAAATACAAATATTACAGAAGTACCTTAAAAACAGCATATTTATATATATATATATATATATATATATATATATATATATATATATATATATATATATATATATATATATATATATATATATATATATATATATATATATGTTTATCCTTGGTATTAGGAATCTTGTATTTGAAGGATGGTGATGTGTTAGGGATCCAATATATGATACAATGTCGATCCCTAGTTTTCATTATCTTTTTTTAATGTACGGAGAAACATTCATAAGGTCTCACAATGAATTTGTGATCCTGCCTCTGCCAGAACCCGTCCCTCTCTCTCTGAAGTATTGTGCAGGCGATATCGCTTTTCTTCCGGAGGTCACCACACTCTCATAAATATGGTTCAGTCTATATTAGTTCTCTTCAACACTCGCCCTCTCAAAGATATATAATTCAGTCCATATCACTTCTCTTTTACAGGGGGGGGGGGGGGGAGGCCATTTTCTCTCTGAGATATAGTTCAGTCGATATCAGTTCTCCTCTACAGGCTGCTTCTAGGAAATATTTCTCTTCCTGTCACGCAGAATGGATTTCAGACGACCGGACTTCAATCCTTTTTCCATCAATCTCTTCTTTTGTGATTTTCGAGCTCCCAAGAAAGTAAAATTTGGTCCATTCCTCAGAGACGATATTTTGTACAAATAACTTTATGTTTTTGTCAGGTCATACATAGGTTTTGAACTTGTTTATTAGAAAACGTTTCTAATATTAAAACAAGCATTAGAAAACGTTTCTAATATTAAAACAAGCATTAGAAAACGTTTCTAATATTAAAACAAGCATTAGAAAACGTTTCTAATATTAAAATAAGCATTAGAAAACGTTTCTAATATTAAAATAAGCAGTAGAAAACGTTTCTAATATTAAAATAAGCAGTACAAAACGTTTATAATATTAAAATAAGCATTAGAAAACGTTTCTAATATTAAAATTAGCAGTAGAAAACGTTTATAATATTAAAACAAGCATTAGAAAACGTTTCTAATATTAAAACAAGCATTAAAAACGTTTTTAATATTAAAATAAGCAGTAGAAAACGTTTTTTAATGCTTGTTTTAATATTAGAAACGTTTTCTAATGCTTGTTTTAATAATGCTTTTCTAATATTAAAACAAGCATTAGAAAACGTTTCTAATATTAAAACAAGCATTAGAAAACGTTTCTAGTATTAAAACAAGCATTAGAAAATGTTTCTAGTATTAAAACAAGCATTAGAAAATGCTTAAACTATTAAAACAAGCATTAGAAAACGTTTCTAATACTTGTTTATTAGATAAAGTTTCACAAGGATAATTGTAAATAAATGAGTGTAATTTACTCGTGGATGGGGAACCTTTGACTAAAATTTCTGGAAATATGTCGCTTTTGTTTTTAAGGTAGAGAACAACGACTTTTATTAGCATTCAAATCCACCAATATATATAGATTATATTTTAATATACTTAAGGACTAAGATATATAGTCCTAAATATATACAAAATAGTAGTAGTAGGATATACTGCTCGAAACAGTGTCTCGAGCAGCAATGCCTTAATGAAATGAAGCCAGGCTTTGCTAATTACATGCAAATGACGAACTTTTGCAACACTTTTGTATTCCAAAGAGCCAACGTCTTGTATTATAAAAGTAGCGTTTCATCTTGCAATTCCAAGATACAATTGTAATATTACTTAAGAGAAGAAAGAGTTTCTACTTTCTTTTCGCTAGGAAGTTAGTACAAAAGAAACTTTCTTTTCTTTTGAGATTAACTTGAATTAGCAAGTCGGAGGCCAGCTCCCTTGCTTGCTTCATTTAAAGAGGATTACAATCATTTGAAAGCGATAGCCACTGTTTCTGTATGCATTTATCTACATGTGCCTGCAGATTGAGCTTCATCTCTTGAGTCCAGCCTTAAGTATGCCAACCTGGACACCATTCCTTCCTTGAAATTTTTAATGGTTGTGGTCGTTGAATATTGTGATTGAAGATTATCCTGGGCCCACTTGTGCCAAGATCATAGAAACTATTACATATGGCAGGAATCATCACACTAAACCACTTGTCGCTGTAACTGTCCGCTTGGTAAGATGATGTTAGTAATCATCGGTTGAAGCATCTTGTCTTTTTCCTCCCTCATCATCTTTGGCGAAAATGAATCCGTCACTTTTTGAAACCTCGAAATCTGTCTCCAAATTCTGTACTTACCGGGTGGTTCAACGCGTCTACCACCTCACTCATCTCTAAGAGATTCTTAGGTTCAAATACTATTTGATATCTCTCAAACTTTAAGAAGTTATCATTGTTTATCGTCCACTGCTCTTGTTCAGTCTAATGACAATGTCTAATGACGTCTTCTGACAGCAGTCTAATAGTTTTCGCCCGAAACGCTTTGCGCAATAGTAGCTTCATTAGTTTGTGTACCTTCTATACTCACATTTCGACATTACTCTTATGTTCTTGACACACATTATTTTGGATAAAGTTTTGAATTTTCAATTAGAATTAATCACCTGGTCTTATATTTTCAGTTTCCATACATTGTTCCATACATTGCAAGCGGTTATAAAGATTTTCTTTACCCTTGCTTTTGTATCTTAAATTCCTATTCTGTCTCGCTTGTGTAACCTAAAATCATCGCACAGATTATTCCTCTATCCTTCAATATTGCAGTTATTGCTTATTTTTGGGCTTAAACCGCGGGTTTAGGCGTGAGGATTAACAAGCATTAGACCATTGTCAGCGGGTTAATGGACCAATAAGCGGATTACCATTCTCACTTGCCTAGACTGATCGTCTTGCTCACTTGCATCAAGCAATCAATAATTGCTTGTATACATATACTGGAGTATACATATACATCCTAGAGTGTATACCTCTAGGATGTGTTTCATTTCCCTTGTCTCGTGTCGTCCACCAGTTCGTCCAGTGTTCTCACTATCTTTAACCATCAAAACATTGTTTATCATCAATTTTAAGAGATGGTTTTGGGTCAAGACTATTTTGTGACATTTATCCTTATTAAAGCCTTTAACCCGCATGTGTTATCTTGTTTTACTGAGCGTTCTTGAACATTCGTATTTAATTAGGTTATCTTTTCTGTTAACTTTCTCGGCGCTTTTCAACCGAATTCTGATCACTTGCTTTTTTTATAATTGGTATATTTATTGTTTGTGTGCGTACTTTATTGTTTACACGTATGTGTTTGTGTTCATAAGCGTATGTTTACATGTATTAACTATTTGTAGATATATGTTAACACACACTTGAGAGCATCAACACGTGTAAACACACACTTGAGAGCATCAACACGTGTAAACACAGAAGTATGTGTACAAAAGTGTTTACACGTGTTTGTGGGCGTATGTTTGTGGTTACATATGTGTTTTCACTTTTGAGTGTTTTCATGTGTACATATTTGTGTGTGTTCGAATGTGAGTGTACGTGCATGTACGTGAACATGAGTTTACAGGCGAATGTGTGTAAGTGAGTGTGTTCTCTAGTAACGACGAGTCCAGGAAGCAATGTGTCCGCTGCCATCCACTCTTCCAAGAGGCTGTACAAACCCACTGTGCTGGGAAGCTCCACCAGACTGCCATCAGAGCACTTGCGTTCCAGCATGCGAGACACACTTGAATCCAATGCTGTAAAACCCTTCATATTTCCATATATACGAGTCCCAAGCAATCATTGAAGCACATAAAATGTTCCAGGCAATTTAGAGGACGCGTCTCGCTCTCTCCATTGACTCAGGTGTGAAAGGACCACGAGGATATTAATATGCATTCCGAGTTTGCGCAACACCGACAAAAACAAATTATGACAACACAGCACGGTGGCGCCTGACGAGGCCCTCGGGCATCATCACACAGTCGTTACAGGGGTAGTAAAGGAAGCCTCGGTGGAGAATTCAGTCGCAAGACGCCGATGTGCGGAAAAGGCTCCTGTGTAGTGGTAATGGTCTGAGGAGATTGGGATCGAGCCAGCAATAAGGATCCACCCACATTCATGCAAGTCTCCGTTTGTGCTTACCTAGAGGGAATTATGTAATAGTTTTCTGGGAACGAGCTCCGGCTCTTGGGCCACCTTTATCACCTGTCGTTTAAGATGTCAATAACACCAGGCTATTGTGTGTGTGATTATCTAAGTGTAGTTACAGAATGAGAGCTACGCTCGTGGTGTCCCGTCTTCCCAGTACTCTTTGTCTTAAACGCTTTGAAACTACTGACGGTTTTGGCCTCCACCACCTTCTCATTTACTTCTTCCAACCGTCTATCACTCTGTGTGTGTGTGTGTGTGTGTGTGTGTGTGTGTGTGTGTGTGTGTGTGTGTGTGTGTGTGTGTGTGTGTGTGTGTGTGTGTTCTCACCTATTTGTACTCATTTATTTGTGCCTGCAGGTTTGAGTATTTGATCTTGAACCCCAAATTTCTAGCCGCCTGTTGTTTAAAGCAACGACTCCTGTCCAGTTTCTCTATCTTTTAAAATAATAAACAGAGTTTCCCTCTACAACCTGCTCCATTATTTCTTTCCATTTCCAATTACTCTTACGCTCAATAAAAACTTTTTAACATCTCTATGACTCTTCTGAGTCTGCAGCTTCCACCCATGACCCCCTTGTTCGTATTAAAAGATTAAATGTTCGTATTTAATACGAACATTTAATCTTTTAAACTCTGCCAATCCCCCCAAGTATTTTCTAACATCTCTCTAATATGTTTCTTCAGGTGGGGTCTTTCTACATAAAATTTGTAGTCCTGATTCCAATCTTCAAAGTAAACAAACTAGAATAAAATTAATATCAACAATTTCCCTTTAACTTTCCGTATGTTGGCTCGAATATAATTTTTTATGTGTGTTGTATCTCATATATCTTAAGGCAGGAATATTTTGGCTACTTTATTTCTGTTGTCAGGGAAAGAGATTCTTGTGGTTTTCATTTCTGTATCCCAAACGGTGCTCTTGACCCGGTTCCCTTGCTCAGTAATGGAATCTGAAACACAACTTGCTACTCCACAATAACGTAATATCCATTTCCCAAATTTGTTTAAGGAATTGAGCCTTAAGGGTATTTACGAATGCAAAAAAAAATGTTGCTCTGAAGAAATGATGTGTGTGTCGGCGTATATGTGTGGAGTGTGGTGCTGGGTGTATATGTGTAGTGTATGTGAGTGTGGGGGATATTTATGTAGGGCTTGTTAGGGTGAAGATATATATGAAGAATGTTTGAAGGGGCAGTGTTTATGGGAAGGGTGTAATTATTTGAGTGAGGGGGAGTAAATATGTGGGTGTACTTGGAGATATGTAGGAGAGTACATTTTCCTGGTGAGTTAGTTAATATATGCATGATATGTGGGCGTACACATGTGCAGTGGTAATGTGGATTTTTGTGTTATGCGGAAGTGTTCGTGTGTAGGGAGTGTGGTAATGAACATATCTGGGGTCTGTGGTATTGTATATATATGCCGGATGTAGGGTAGTGTACATATGTGAGGTGTGCGACAGTATACATTTGTGGGGTGTGTGGGAATATACATATGTATACTGTGGGTATAGTGTTGGTATACGTGGCTCTATACCCATGGGTATAGAGCCACGAATGCAGTACTAGAGTGCTAGTACTCTAGTACTGTAGTACTAGTACTCTAGGCTCTAGTATTATTTTAACAATTTACATGAAATAATAATAGTTCCTCTATGACTTGGCTAAATAACACAGTGCAAAAATGAAAAGCAAACGAACAAGTTAACGTTACGTTAAAGATCAAAATAAATGGTGCCGGAATACTATGTACAATACTGCGTAAATCTACCACCACACGGGGTAGTGCGAGAGCAGATGTAGGCAGGTTGAGCACTGAAGAGTATTCTGCTGTTTATTGGCTAGTGTGCTCCTTATATACACAGGTGAGGCCGTGTTGATGGCGCTGAGTTGCCGATAATTGGAAGCCGGCAGGAGCAAACGAGCAATGTGCTTATTGACCAGTGGGGGGGGGTGACTCCTAGACACCAGGTGTGTGGGTTTGACGGGTACTGGAGGAGGTAGGGTTGTGGAATCGTGTCTAGACGTATTGTTATTGTTGTTGCTCTTGCTGTTAATTCGTTATTCTTGAACATACAGACGTGTTGTTGTTGAGCAGGTGATGAAGGAATAGGCTCAATCTCTTTTCCTAGGGAGATTCTTGTGACAATACCCAAAACAGTCCCCATATATATATTATATTTTCTCGAAGATGGTTTGCTGTTAGTGGGTGTGATAACACGATATATATCTTTATGCATGTTTCTGTGTGTCTCCCCGGCTCTTGTGTCTTGTCTCTGTCTCTATCTGTGTGAGCGCGTGCCTCGTCCCCTCCGTCTCAACGAAGCGAGTTAGTAAAGTGGACAAAATTTTGTATAATGGCAAAATGAGAGCTGCATACGACAGTGGGTTATGGGGACGCTGGAGACTCGACGTTGCCTTTATGGGCTAATTAACCAAAGAGGATTTGCATAGGATTTGGCAGGATTTGCCAGCGGATTTGCTGGTGAGGCTCTGATGAGGCGGGAAGTGTCACATCGACTTCCTCACTTATACGAACCCAAGTGACGTGAGACGGAGCGTTCACGGGATCTCTTGCTGAACCCAGATGACGTGAGGGGAGGGAATTATCAGGGGGAAGCGCCAAGCCATTATGAGTAGATAGCATTTGAATGAAATCAGGATAAGGATTTGGGATGGGACGGCGGGAAGGAATGGTGGCCAACCACTTGGACGGTCGGGAGATTAAACGTCGACCTGCATGAAGCGAAACCGTCGCTCTACCGTCCAGCCCAAGTGATTGGGCATGACGTGAGATGCTCCATCTCTCTGCAACACTTGATGGACTAAGATAACGGTGGTTCGACCTTCTTCCTGTAACACTTTGATAACAATGGATAACGTCGTGGTTAAGTTAGGTTAGAGTTAGGTTAGGTTACAGTTAGGTTAGGTTAGGTTAGGTTAGGTTAGGTTAGGTTAGGTTAGGTTAGGTTAGGTTAGGTTAGGACATAGATAAAGGGAAGCACCAGAAATTTAAATAAAATTCAAATAAATAAACCCAATAATTCAGGTGCTTTATTTTGTCTATATGTGCTGAATATGCTCCTGAATTCCTTCTATTTCAGCGAGTTCTCCAGTTGTGAAGGGGACGTGAGCCTCGAGCAGTACTCAGAGCGGGACAGCACCAGTGATTGGGATAATATTAGCAGCATCACGGTGGAGTCCTGGATTTGAAGGTTCTCATAATGCTTCCTGCCATATTCCTGGACGATGTTATATTAGATTGGGAAAACCAGTAGGAGCCATGAAGAGGATTCAAACCACTGCTCTTGCTACTCCCAATCACACGCCTTAGACCACTTCTAATTGCCACAATACTTCATTTAATAATTTCCGAATAGATTAGTTACCGAGGGAAACTTCTGTACATTGTTCTTCTATACTCAGAGGGTCTCGTAGTGCAGTTATCTTCTTTCTCAACTCCTAACTGCTAATTCTGGGTGGAACAGAAATCGTTGGGCATGTTTGTTTTCATCTAATGCACCTCTTCACCTAGCAATAAATAAGTACCCGGAAGTTACTCAACGTTTTAGCGGGGGAGCTGCTTCCTGTGGCTGGTTAATAGTTAAACCTTAGGAGGACGTCGATACAAGCCTAACATATATATATATATATAAAGTACAGGCTTCCTGTCCCTGACAACGGGAATTAAAATAGTATTATTTCAAAGCCTCGTGATCATCCTCTTCATTATACCTTTGTTACTGGTCAGCCCATGATGACCACCTTGCGAGTGGGATGGATGGATGGATGGGTGGGATAGATATTTCCCTCCATGCCTATCCCTTATTTCATCTCTTCCTTCTGCGCACGTGCTCGTCCACAATGTCTTTCTATCTTCTCTGTCACCCCAAACAAAATATATAATTAGCTCCCAGTATACATGCAGAATTGACTCTGTAACTCCTGATAAGTAATTAAATCCTAATTTAGCGCATCAAAGACTCTTTTGATGTTTTTTTCCTCAATCGATGGAAATAAATTGCAACACGATGATCAAAGCATTGGCAAGGTCTCCTTCGCCTGTTTCCCTGAGTGGGATTTCTTCCAGTTTAGTGGTTGCTATCAGTGTCCCTCTCAGACAGTCCGCTGGAATATTCCTCCAGGAGCCAGCATTCTCCGTCTTGCGTCTTCCATTGGACCATCCACTGAGACTGGTGCCTAGAGAGTTCGATCTTCCCAGTTGTTAGGTACCGCTGCTTCACCTGCTCATCCCAGGTCATTGTCCTCATATCCCTTGCCAGTGCTATAGAGTCATGCCGGCTTAGTGCTCTTTCTTGAGGATTATCTTATCCCTACCACCATTGTTCAGTCCTTCCCCTACTTCCTCCATAGAGCCAAGGTCGTCATTAGCTTCTCCTCCCTCGAGAGAGTGGAAGAGAGAGAGAGTGAGAGAGAGGGAGTGGAAGAGTGAGAGAGAGGGAGTGGAAGAGTGAGAGAGAGGGGAGTGGAAGAGTGAGAGAGAGAGAGAGAGAGTGAGAGCGAAGGAGTCAAAGTTAGAGCCAGATATGATCCAGTTAGAGAGTGACCTAGAGCCATTTACTGATGAACCTCGCAAGCAGATTCCAGCAGCTCGCAGCAGCCCCACTGGTTCCCAGGCGCTCTCGGAATTTCCCTAGCTGCTTTTTGCAGACCCTAAAATTCATAGCAACTCTTGACAGCCTCCATCAACTCTCAGCAGTTTCCAGTTCATCACAGTAGTTCTTTTCATAGTCTCTAAACTGTTCCTAGCAGCTACAAGTAGCTCCTTGTTGTTAGTAGTCGCTCATAGTAGCTTCCAGAAGCTCTGAGACGGTCCCAGTAGCTTCCAGAAGCTCTCAGACGATCCCAGTAGCTTCCAGAAGCTCTCAGACGATCCCAGTACCTTCCAGAAGCTCTCAGACGATCCCAGTAACTTCCAGAAGCTCTCAGACGATCCCAGTAGCTTCCAGAAGCTCTCATACGATCCCAGTAGCTTCCAGAAGCTCTCAGACGATCCCAGTAGCTTCCAGAAGCTCTCAGACGATCCCAGTAGCTTCCAGAAGCTCTCAGACGATCCCAGTACCTTCCATCAGTTCCTAGCAGTTCTGAGCAGCTCCAAGCTGCCTAAACGGATCCCTTGTACACTAATAGCATTGCTTGTAAGCTGGTTTGAAAGATGCACAGCATCCCTTCAAAAGGATGCTGTGGCATCTCCACAAAGGCGATCATATCTTGCCTAACAAAGCTCGTTCGTCCTTTGTTGTTGCTGTTTCCTCCTTCCTACTCATTTAGTGTTCCTTTGTGTCTCCCTCACCTCAATCGTTCACTGTATTCTCTTTAATTTACCAACTCTTCTGATTCCTCTCAATTTATTCCTTCTCATTCGATTGGCAAGTCTCAGGTCTCCTATTCATTCTCTTAATGCGGTATTTGCATGTATTTATTCTTCTGTTTTCTCCTTAATTTTATATTTTCCGTTTGTTTCAGTTTTAATTTATCATAATTTTCTCTTCCTGTTTTTATATTTCATATTCTTGTCATCGACATTTCAGAAATTTCTCAGCACTGTATTTCAGATTTTTTAAGTACTGAATAATAACTTATAATGTTCTATAATTCCTTATAATACCTACAATACCCTACAATACTCTACAATACGTTATAAGACCCCCCCAAAAGTAACCTACAATACCTCTCCGTTGAGAGAAAGTGGTTTTTCACAGCTGAGGAAGAAGTCAGGTACTTCAACCGTCTTGGTCATCAACAGAGAGGTCAGAGAGGTCACCAGCTGTGCTTATCTCTTGACCATCAATTAGAGTGAAGCAGGTGGGAAATGCTTCAGCTGGATTGGCTGATTCGTAGCTTTTGTCTTGAGAATGCGCTGTAACAGCGTTCTAACTTGTGTGGTCGCGGCGAGGTCTGTGTGTTATTCTGTCCTCTTACACTTCTGAAGGAAGCACTTCTGAAGGAAGCACTTCTGAAGGAAGCACTTCTGAAGGAAGCACTTCTGAAGGAAGCACTTCTGAAGGAAGCACTTCTGAAGGAAGCACTTCTGAAGGAAGCACTTCTGAAGGAAGCACTTCTGAAGGAAGCACTTCTGAAGGAAGCACTTCTGAAGGAAGCACTTCTGAAGGAAGCACTTCTGAAGGAAGCACTTCTGAAGGAAGCACTTCTGAAGGAAGCACTTCTGAAGTTAAGCACTTCACATTGGAGCCCGGCACCATTATCTTAACCCCCCGCCACTTGGTTTAAAAGTACCGAATCCATATATCATTTGTGTGTTAATTATCCCTAGTGAGGGCACTTTATTGACTAGTGAGACGCCTCGTAAAGTGACTTAAAGGAACACTTCGGCTTCGTGATTATGTGGATCAACTGAATTGTAGAGACTGTATGTGTGGCAGAAAGTGATTAACATAGTAACCGCATCTCAGACAAACTGCAGGTACCAGTAGTGTCTAGAATTCTGCCGTAATGTTGCGTACAAATCGACGAGGTTCGAACCCCACATACAGTCGTTTGTGAAGTCGATATCTTGAGATTCAGCGCCTTCGTCTCTGCGTTTCACGTCAACTGACCTAACACGTGATCACGTGTAGGGTGAAGATACCCTGGCACGTTCACACATATTGCAGTCACTGTGGAAGCGTATGACTGGCTGAGGGTGAAAGTGTCAGCAAATAGATTTATCGCGAGGTGGACCCCGGGAGATTACCTGGTAGTCCTCGCCCAGCGAAAGACCTGAACCAGGAAGGGTTTTGAAGTACGGGAGTGTGTAGGTGAAAGCGTGGCTCGCTTGATTGGAGCGACGCGTCTGTTGTGAGCCCCAATGGACTCATGGCCTAGATTCTACCTAAGGTGAGAGTTCTTCCCCATCCAATGGGGAGGCCAGGAGGCCTGGTCGACGACCATGCCGCGGGGACGCTAAGTCCCGGAAGCACCTTAAGGTAACCACCTCAAGGTATCCAGGTATCATATTGGTTAAAACCTGTTGTATAGCATGGGCTGTAGTGTAAACCAAAGTCGTATGAGAGAGAAGAGGTATTTTTGGGAGGCATTTAGTGTGTCACCGGGTAACATATTAGGTGGATAGAGAGATGACGACGACATGGGGATGCCGTTATCTGCCAAGAACGCAGCTTTTCAACAGCTTTGTAAAGTAGATCAAGTCCCCTAACACTGACAACTGTATACACGTTCACAGCTGCCAGGAGAGGACGATTACCCATTCACATAGGAGCTGGAGGTAGTGGTGGTAACTCAGGAATTGGAGTGTTTTGAGGCACGATAAACCAGATGAAGGCGATTTGCAAGCAGACGACCTCTCGCTTCTTGGGTAAATAACCAGCTATTATTCTTCTTGTCGGTCGGCAAGTGGCCAGTATTTCGTCGTGACGGCTCTTAAGCTCTTTCCTCAGAGGCCCTCACTGTGTCTGGGGCGCCTAATGGTCTCCTCCTGCTTCATGCACGTCTGCTAGTTCCTCCTGTTTCAGTGGCGTCTGCTGACCCTCCCTGCTGCAGGGACGCAGGCTGGACGTCCCTGGTGAACCCTGCTGACTCCTCTGTGCCTCAGGAACGCCTGCTAGCTCTCTCTGCTTCATCGATTACTTATTTAATTGGGAGGAGAGAGAATACATAGAAGTATTAATATTCGTAGCATGTCGAGCCACTACATATTAGAGTGAATATTTATTTCGCATTGTTGCCAGTGATGCTGAGTCCTTGAGCTGCCTCACAGGATATCCATAAGATGTGAAGCGCTCTTTTTTTAGTTGGTAAATGGGCATGATTCATAACGAGAGGAAAGAGGAGGAGAGAGAGATAACGATAGAGGCAGAGACACAGACAGACAGTCATATGATTTACTCCTTCGCAAACACTACAGGTGCAGTATTTTTCTGTAACCAGCACTAAACCATCGTCTCTACACCGCTCGTCCGGCGGCGGCGTCAGCAGGCCAACACAGCCCAGAAGTTGCCTGATAAATCTCACTGTAACACATCTGGACAAATAAAACATGCAACATGCCCAACATGACAATCTCACCCCACATAGTTATGCAGATCTACGCCGCTGTTCATGTTTTTTTTTACTATACTTATTATTCATCTGTCGTCGACCAAGTTGATGCCTGATGTATGCATGTATTTGGGAATACATATATGCATGTAAGGTTCTGTTCAAGCGTGTGCGGAATTTGAATATATGTATTCACATGTAAATCTGAATGCATATATACATTTGTAAGTATGCAGTTTTCAACAGGTATGAATATGCTTATCTATAATGAATGCATGTATATACGCATATATGTATTGAATTCTGAAAATAAATATGTATGAAGAGGTGAGGCATTCACGATAAAGCAATTAACTCGGTTAACACAAGAGAAATCCAGAATTGGACTCCTGAAACGGGTAGAACAACAGGCGAAGCGTTCCCGTTCACGCCCGCGTCCTCTTGTGCAGCCAACAGACAGAACTGTGGACCTTAATGCAAATATATTGGTGGCCCGTAGTCATGTGGGTAATGGATTGCTGGTCAGGTGTCTGATGTTCCAGGGGCCACCGTCCTCCTCGACACCCGCTGGCTTATTTTGGTGGGTATTGTGTCGGGTGATTGGGTAGGGGGGTGTTGTGGAAGGGTCCTGTGTACCGTCATACCCAACCTACACCTGTGGAGTGTACTGATACGAGTCCAGCAAGGAGAATGTACACACATTCACTTGATTGGTCGGGGTTGTGTGGTTTGTTGTCAGTCTCGTTATTCTTATTCTCTGTTGTGTTGTTGTTCCTATTTCTGTTGTTTTCTATGTTTTGATTGTAATAATTGTTGGTTTAATATTACATTTATTTAGGAAATCCACTTGGGCTATGAGGTGGACGCGAACCTACGACCTTGGCATTACCAAGCCACATTCGCTACCACTAGACCACTGCTGACTTGCCAAAAGCATACAACCGGATTTCTACTGAAATCACAGGAAGTCTGGAAGCCCCTACTGAAGCCAGTCCAAGTTCTTACGTATGACCCACAGAACTCCAGTCAAAATTCCAGAGGAATTGAACTCTCTACGTGTTCCCCAGAGTGGAGTTGTGTGAAGAGCTTTGATGACGAGCCACTTTTCGGTATTCATACCTCTCGTCCTCTTTGTTAATCAGCACAGGAAACGAGTCACCATCAGCTCTTTTGTTGTAAGGTACAAGATCTCCCTCACCCTGTACTCACAATGGCTCAATATCTCTCTAATCAGGGCTTATGGTGCAGCTATTAATACAGGTGGGGTGGCTAGATAACCAAATGAACACTCTAAACTTACATTACTCATTCTGCGACTCTATATCGACAGTGGCTCTATATCGTGACTACTTGCACTTGCTATGGTATCTTCGCTTTGTTGTCCGCAGCCGACACACTTCACCACAGCACTTCAGTGCCTCTAACGTATCCTTAGTAATTAATTCAACCTCTCGCCTCCCCACACACAAATTTGTTCCTTACGACATTAATGTAAGAAATGTTTAATAATTCATCTGGAATAATATCAGGCAAGGAAACTGGGGACACACAGTGGAGAATGGAAACACAGAGTTTCATAAAAGAAAGTATTTATTAAATGAAAGCCCTCTACATAGAATGTATTTAAAGATCCACTGATAACTTTAAATGTCCGGCTGTTAGAAAAATTAAATCAAACTAGATTAAACTTTATTTCAAGCGCTTCGTCTGAGCTTCGTCTGAGCTTCGTAGACTTCTCATAAATTATACAAACTTTTGCCTCAAAGAAATGAAGTTAACTGTTACTTTAAATGCAATCTCAAAACTAGTAGAGTTAACTGGGGTCATATCAATTTTAATAATACCCAGTCAAAAATGTTAATAGGCTTGAATCATCAATTTATTTTTCACCCAACATCAATGAAGTTTTCAGAGTACTCATTAGTTTTCACTCACTAGTAATAAATGCATAAGGCCGAGAATATATATGTGTATATGTCGTACCTAGTAGCCAGAACGCACTTCTCAGCCTACTATGCAAGGCCCGATTTGCCTAATAAACCTAGTTTTCATGAATTAATGTTTTTTCGACTACCTAACCTACCTAACCTAACCTAACCTAACGTTTTCGGCTACCTAACCTAACCTAACCTATAAAGATAGGTTAGGTTAGGTTAGGTAGGGTTGGTTAGATTCGGTCATATATCTACGTTAATTTTAACTCCAATAAAAAAAAAATTCCCTCATACATAATGAAATGGGTAGCTTTATCATTTCATAAGAAAAAAATTAGAGAAAACATATTAATTCAGGAAAACTTGGCTTATTAGGCAAATCGGGCCTTGCATAGTAGTCCAAAAAGTGCGTTCTGGCTACTAGGTACGACATATATATATATATATATATATATATATATATATATATATATATATATATATATATATATATATATATATATATATATATATATAATAAGCCACATATCCTGGGGGAATTATGCAAGGCTATATATATATATATATATATAGCCTTGCATAATTCCCCCAGGATATGTGGCTTATTAAATGCACGAGCACCAAGCCTCAGTCTCTGTAGACACTGTAATCAACTTACATTCTGGCAAAACAAGTCGTGTTTTGCCAAATGCAATTCCTGGTTTTATTTTCACAATTTTTTTTTTAAATCTTTCGCTCCGAGACATGGAGGTTGTGGTTTGGCTTGTTGGTTTGAATGGTTTTATGTTTGTTTCTGTATATTGTGAAGTGTGTGTGTGTACTCATCTAACTGTACTCACTTAATTGTGCTTGCGGGGTTTGAGCTCTGGCTCTTTGGTCCCGCCTCTCAACCGTCAATCAACAGGTGTACAGGTTCCTTAGTGTGTGTGTGTGTGTGTGTGTGTGTGTGTGTGTGTGTTGTGTGTACTCACCTATTTGTGCTTGCAGGATCGAGCATTGACTCTTGGATGTGTGTGTGTGTGTGTGTGTGTGTACTCACCAAATTGTACTCACCTAATTGTGCTTGCATTAATTGGCTGCCAATTAATGCACAACTACCCACCCTACCCATTCTCCCTCCCAATCTCCCTTCCTCCCAATCTCCCTTCTCCCAATCTCCCTTCCTCCCAATCTCCCTTCTCCCAATCTTCCTTCTTCTTTACCTCACATTATTCCGCCTTCCCTGCCATTCTTTTCTTCTGTCTACCATTCTTACATTCTCCACCCCTCCCTCCCTCCCATTCTCTCTCACTCATTTCCTCCAGTTCACTATCCCAGTGTGTAAAACCTGCCCGAGTAATGTTGAGTGAATATTGAATCAACATCGATGTTGAATCACGTTGAATTAGTTATTGCCCTTGAATCAAAGTAATCGGCGTTGAATCAAAGTAATCGGCGTTTAATCAACGTAATCGACGTTGAATCAAAGTAATCGGCGTTGAATCAAAGTAATCGGCGTTGAATCAAAGTAATCGGCGTTGAATCACAGTAATCGGCGTTGAATCACAGTAGTCGGCGTTGAATCAACGTCGATAACAGCCAAGAAATGAACTGAAAAACACTATGGACAATCAAATTCACATTTCAGACCTCGTAAGAACTCGTTGGTTGTCACAATAGGAGCCACTCCCACTTAAAGATGGGCATTGGAGTCGACCTCAACCACCCATTGACTCTCTTCATTCACAACTCGCCCAGGAAAGTTGTGTGAGGCGAACCACAACCGTCTGGCCTCCCACATCAAACAGATAAGCCAGATAGACAGACATTCACTCTCATAGAAATAGATATATATGACACAAACATAGAAATGGAGATATAAAAAAGTAATGTGAGAGAGAGTCCGATCCTCTCTCTCAGCATTGTCGCCAAAATGAAGACATGAAGCGCTGTAGTGAGGTCGTAAAGCCAGCTTGGTGCGGACATTGCCAGAGCACTCTAGGCTGCCCCAAGAACCCCTGATAGCCGGATGTCATGCTATCTCGCCCTCGTCTGTAAACTTCAGACCCGCAGAGAAGTTTCCTTTACGACTCATTGGACAATGTTTACCGCGGACAGATGTTCGCCCGACGTTTAGCTAGATTAAAGTGTGTGTAAGTGTGTGGGGGTGGGTGTGTTGGGTGTGGGAGCGTCTGTGGGTCTGTGATGGTGTAAGTGTGGGGTGTGGGTGTAGGGTGTTGGGGCGTCTGTGGGTCTGTGAAGGCGTAAGTGTGGGGGTGGGTGTGTAGGGTGTGGGAGCGTCTGTGGGTCTGTGATGGTGTAAGTGTGGGGGTGGGTGTGTAGGGTGTGGGAGCGTATGTGAAGGCGTAAGTGTGTGGGGGGTGGGTGTGTAGGGTTTGGGGGCGTATGTGGGTCTCTGAAGGTGTAAATGTGTGGGGGTGGGTATGTAGGGTGTGGGGGTGGGTATGTAGGGTGTGGGAGCGTCTGTTGGTCTGTGATGGTGTAAGTGTGTGGGTGGATGTGTAGGGTGCGGGAGCGTCTGTGAAGGCGTAAGTGTGGGGGTGTGGGTGTAGGGTTTTGGGGCGTATGTGGGTCTAAGAAAATATTATAATTTGTTATAGACTATATTTCGCAATAAATTTTTAGCATATTGCAATTTGCAATACTACAAATCGTAAAGAAGTTTGCAATATTGGTTAATAATGACAAGTTAGTGAATCAGCTATGTATTTCACTTTATAAGATACAACAAGTTTCGCCCTCACACTTTGGGGTCCAGGGTTCGAGACCCATACAGCCCAGGGGAATGGAAGATAGATCAAGGTCTGTTCGGCGGTGCCCGGGATGGCTTGTTTCCCCTCACCCACCATTCCATCCCTCTTCTCATTTTCAGTAGTTACCCATTTGCTTCGAATCTGTGGCAAGGTTGTGGGTTGGCCTTCGGTAGGAGGCAGGTCTTCGGAGAGACAGACAGACAGACAGACAGACAGACAGACAGACAGACAGACAGACAGACAGACAGACAGACAGACAGAGACCTAATAAGACCACGTGTGTGTTCCTCAAATAAAGATCGCCCAATAATAGCAGCGACGTTAGGGTACACGAACTCCCGGAGCCTCCACCTACAAATCCTGTCATACACGAGTATCTCTGGCGCTGAAAACTCTCACCTCTCTGTAATATTCCCCAATGATTCACTAAAGTGATTGAGTTCTTATGTTCTCGGGTTATTGCGATCTGCCGTGTGTAGTACCGCGCCCGAGGCTCTCAGGGACCATTACACAATATTTCTCAGTCTTAAAACTCTAAAAGATATGATCTGGGTCACATTCTGACACGCTTTTGGAATAATGTTTGCCTCGGGTTCAGCTGCATTAAAATACAACCTGATCAATGATCACGACACTGTTAGATGAGTTAATTTAGGTCATATCGATAAAAAATTGTTTATTTGAGGATAAACACGAGTTAGCATATACTAATTTGTGCCGTGCCAGATAAAATAGGGGGAACATGAGTCGTTTCGTGTAAAAATGGATCTGTTGGGGAATTTATGGATTTAATATGGATGAATTAGGTCGCTTCGGGTGATGGATTAATTGTTTTTTTTTGTTGCGTGTTACTTCTGGTCCCTCGAGGTCACTATGGCTTGTAATCTGGGTCATGTTGAGAAAATGTCGATCTGTTGGTACATTGGGTAAGTTGGGGGTCATATTAGGTAAGTTGGTGGTCACAATAGGTAAGTTGGGGTCACATTAGGTAGGTTGGGGTCACAATAGGTAAGTTGGGGTCACATTAGGCAAGTTAGGGTCATATTAGGTAAGTTGGGGTCATATTAGGTAAGTTGGGGGTCATATTAGGTAAGTTGGTGGTCACAATGGGTCATGTGGGATCACATTAGGTAAGTTGGGGTCACATTAGGTAAGTTGGGGTCACATTAGGTAAGTTGGGGTCACATTAGGTAAGTTGGGGTCACATTAGGTAAGTTGGGGGTCACATTAAGTAAGTTGGGCGTCACATTAGGTAAGTTGAGCTCACAATGGGTCAATTGGGGTCACAGTGGACCTGTTGAGGGGTTAACAGGCTTCCTGAATCATTGCACCATTTGACTCTGATATTCTCGATCATCTTCAGATAATAAACAACATAGTTCCATTGTTATCCATTGTGAAAGTTCAACATAGTTCCATTGTGAAACTGTTATCAGATTCACAATAGTTTAATAATTGTTTTTGATCAAAGTTTTATGTGTTATATTTCAAATCTTGTCTAAACTATGTTTACCAGAACACCGTTAATTGTGGTTTATCATCTCCAGAACACCTACACTAGTAGTACCCGAGTTGAGGGGTATGATATACGAGGAAACATTACTAAATTTAAACCTTACGTCACTAGAAGAGGGAAGAATTAGGGGGAAGCCTAATTACCACCAACAAAATTATCAGGGATATTGACAGGGTAGATAAAGATAAATTATTTAGCACGGGTAGTACACGAACATGGGGATGTAGATGAAACTTAATATCAAATGAGGTACTTTATCATTAAAATAAATCAGTGTCAAAGTAGTTAATAGATGAAATGCACTTGAAAGTGATGTGGTGGAGGCAGACTCCATTCACAGTTTCAAATGTAGATATAATATAGCCCAATAGGCTCACGAATCTGTATACCAATTGATATATGGTTCAGTAGCGTGGCCAAAGAACCAAAGCTCAATGCCCGCAAACACAACTAGGTGAGTACAACTAGGTGAGCACACACACACACACACACACACACACACACACACACACACACACACACACACACACACACACACACACACACACACACACACACACACACACACACCATCACCATCACCATCACCACCATCTTCACCATCACTCTGAGCCAGATTGCCCCCAGATGAAGAATTAGGGATCCCATCAAAGATAAAGTAGCGTCGATACACTACTGGTAAACCCCAGCGTTGTGGTTTACCTCATCACCTCCGTAGGTAAAGGAGGCACAGTACACAAGAGGCACAGTACACAAGAGGCACAGCACACAGGAGGCACAGTTCTCCCTCGACATAATAAAAGTCAGTCACGAATTATTTGTTATATCTTTCGTTTGTGGAACATACTCTAAGATTAATGTCCCCCCCAACAACCCCCCACCCCCACCCCTTCCTTGCAGTAGCTACTTACCAGCAGAGGTGTAATCGCACGTCACGGACCGGAAAAGTAATGAATTATTATGCTGTGCGATTCTTCAAAATACGAAGTAATTAAATGAAATGCGACTTATGTAATATATTATTCAGGAAGCTTTGGACAAGAGGTTGGGGAGAGTATAATTACCCCGAAATGTGCTGCAGACAGCGACAGAGGCATTAAGGCAGAAGTCGAGGAGAAGGGAAGATGAGGGGGAAAGAGAGAGAGAGAGAGTGAGATAAGGGAAGATTACGGGAGGAAGGGTGTAAGGTGGAGAGGTTTGGTGAATATACGGAAAGGGAAAGGGGAGAAGTTTGCCAGATAAAACAGTAATAGGGACAGGGTGAAGAGCACTGTAACCGAGATGTGAAAGTGGTGAATGGCAAATTAGATGGAGTGGTTGAAGGGGAAACAAAGTGAAGGAATCGTTGATAAAGGAGGTATTAAGGGAGAATCACAGCAAGATGATAATGTGTGATCGCAACGCTTAAAGATGTTGACGGACTAGGTGGTAAAGTTCAGAAGACGAGGAACTTGTGGTGAAGAAAGATGAGGTGTAGAGAGCTTTCACAGGTTCTCTAGTCACACAAGAAAGAACACCTTCCTGAATTGACTACAAGAGTTTAGCTTTGGCATAAGTAATGAAGCAAGGAGTAAGTAATTATAAGTAATTAAGCAAGGAATAACTAATTATAAGTAATGAAGCAAGGAATAACTAATTATAAATAAAGAAGCTGGGAACGAGAAGATGAGGCAGGACACAAGGCATCACATGGGAGAGGAAATCCTTCTGAGAGTTGATATTTTACCTAACTTGTCACCAGAAGCCTACATCAAGGGAATGTCTTCAGCCTCTTGGTATCTGAATAGAGAGACTTTCGGAATCAAGTATATCATTTATGTCAAACCAGTTCTACTTTATGCATACTGTAGGATTGGTTTGTCATATGTGGTATACAAAGTTCTGAATGATTTCTTACACAAGTTTCTAAAGGCCGTTCTTATGTTTGCCAACCTGGCATATACCGCTGATGTTATCCTCTTGATATGGGTTTCAGGGGATAGGTCTGGCGTGATATCAACCCCCAGGTCTTTCTCTTTCTCTGATGCTTGACGAATATAATCTCTCAAATGATACCTTGTATCTGGCCTCCTGCTTCCTACACCTTTCTTCATTACATTACATTTGTTTGGGTTAAACTGTAACAACCATTTGTTGGACAATTCCTTCAATTTGTCCAGGTCTTCTTGAAGCCTCAAGCTGTCCTCCTCTATCTTATTCCTTCTCATAATTTTGGCATCATAAGCAAACGTTGAGAGGAATGAGTCTGTACTCTCTGGAAGATCATTTACGAATATCAGAAACAGGATTGGTCGGAGTACAGAACCCTGTGGGACCCCACTGGTGACGTCACGTGTGTGTGTACTCACCTAGTTGTACTCACCTAGTTGTGTTGGCGGGGGTTGAACTCTGGCTCTTTGGTCCCGCCTCTCAACCGGTGTGTGTGTGTGTGTGTGTACCAAGTGATCGTATGAAGCCTTCATTATGAATGTAGATCAGAAGACAATGGAAGGGCAAATATAGGAAAATCATAGAATTTAAGTATCAAAGAAAATAAACAGTAGAGACAGGAAATGGATAATAATGAGTACAGAGAGTAAGAGGAAGAAGAGACGCTGACTAAGTAAAAAGAAGAGGAGTAAAAAGAGTAAGAAGAAGAGGTAGAGTAAAGAGAGAGAGAGTAAGAGGGAAGAGGAGCAGTGGAAAATGTATAGGAAACAAAGCAACTCACAAATAATGAACTATATATTAGTCTCCTTCCTCTCTTCCATTATTCCTTTTAACTATTCAACAGCATCTTCACTTATTGTATTCTTTCTTCCTGTTCTTAATTTCTTAGTCTCCATTCCCTGACCATTCTTCATTTGTTCCCCCCTTGCCCCTTACTTCCTTTATTCTTCCTTTCCTCCATCCCACTCACCCACTACGGGAGTAGAATTGCTATAAAATGTCAATAAAGACAGAGGAAAGACAGAACATCACACAGAAGACAGCAATCACCTGCCACCCTCCCCCCCCCCTCCCTAGTGCCCTAGTGCCAGGGTGCCAAGTCCCTGACACCAACTTGGGTCAAAACCACTAGCTCGGAACAGAGGATTCTCGGCCCTGCGGCGAGAGCCACTTTCGGCGATGCACAACGTTTGGCTGCACCGATGTGCTCGCTGGGGCAAGATAATGACCCGATAAGATCTGTAGACGACAGCAGGAAATTGTTCGTTTCTGTTGCAATACGGTCGTTTTCTTCTGACTTTCCTTTGACATGTGGATTCTTAGTGGCCTTTCATTTTAGGTGGGAGTGAGAGACTGAGAAAACAACAGAATGACGACATATAATGATTGAGAGAGACAGACTGACAGACAGATTAAAATACGTGACTTAGTTAATCCTTAAAATATTATTATTTTCAAAATACTAAAATTAATTTCATGGTAAGATTTATTTTTTAAAAATCAACCTGAGGACGAACAAGAGACGGTCAAGTAGGAAGATGGTCTGAGACGTGAGCAAAATTCCTCCCTCAGAGAGGGACCAGTAGTCACTGAACCAGAAGATGCCTCGAAGCAGTGAATTTTCCCCCTAACAGCCGTCCTGTCTTGTTATGGACAATGGAGGCTACTCAGACCTCCGCTGGCCTCAAGCTTCACTGCTTTATCACTCAAGCTCTTATCGCTTTGATCAATTTTCTTCTTTGATCATCCTAAATATTTTCTTAATGGTTTACCGTTGATTTCCCTTCATCGGAGACAGGAAGGTATAGGATACGGCCCACAAAAGTCAACCAACTTAGAGGTGCTATGTACTACAAGGTGAACAGAGGAGTTGGGTTTAAAAAACGTGTCAAAAATATCTTACCAATCCCTGAAATATGTCCTCGGACCAATTCATATGTGACGCGACTGCCCCAATCACTACATCTACCGTGCCACGCCGCCCACTGTGTCACTGCTAACGGTATAAGAGTCTACCAACACCAGACACTGTAGTATATCCTCACTTCAACAGTGCTAACATACACACACACATCTTCGACTCATCCTCCACCGCAGAACATTAGTCACGCGGTAGCTAGATGAGGAAACGTTAGCATATTGACCATCTTATTATATTTGAAAATAAATAAATAAAATTAATTATAAAATAAGTAGGAGGGGTTCCAACTGTGAACGGCACTGTGCTTGGTGTCCGGATAGCTTAGGTTAGCCTCGGAAGATCAGGATGTCTCAGATGCTGCTGCTTCTCTGTCACCTGTGACTATTTTACACATAAATGTATTTTGAAATTACATTCTATTGATTCATGCGGAATAAACTGTGTACATATAAATATGGATTATTTTAATTTACACACACACACACACACACACACACACACACACACACACACACACACACACACACACCAGTGAACCAGAAGATGTGTGTACACAAAAACTTTTTATATCGTATTTTCTGAAAATAATATTCACGCTGTTAATAACTTCAGTAGAATTTAATGGCTTAAATCTGAATAGAAATGCATGAGAGTAGAGAGAGAGTGAAAGAGAAGTATGGAAATAATGAATGACAAGGACGGGATAATAAATAGAGTGTGCTTCTTGCCACTGGATTAGGTTCCCCTGAAGTGCTAGGGGAGGTGAGGAGAGTGCTGAGAGTAACTCTTCATATTTTGGGTGTGTGAGTGTGCAATTGAGCACGTTTGTTAATGTGTATTTGAGTGTGTATATGAGTCCATATATTGTGAGTGTATTTTTAAGTGCATATGTGTACTCTGGGTATGTATGTATGTATATATATTTACTATTATTGTCTATAGGCTCGAGCTATAAGCTCTTGGACCATGCCTTTTTAACCTGTCTATTTTTTCTTCTAGTATGTCTACTACATATATTTCTCTCTATGCGTACATAGACACACACAAACACACACACACACATTCCCAGTAAGCAGCCCGTAATAGCTAACTCCCAGGTACATATTTACTGCTAGATGAACAAGCCCATCAGGTTAAAACGAACTCTGACCATTTGTCTCTGCCTCGAGCTAGAATCCAACCCGGACCCTTAGGACTGTGACCCCCGAGCGCTGTCCACTCAGCCACGAGGCCCCTAAGGTGTGTGTGTGTGTGTGTGCTTGAGTGCGTATGTGCGCACGCTTTCTTCCAAAAGGAATGATTCTAAACTGATAATAACTTCAGATTTCCCAAGACTCCAATACAACTAAAAAGGCAGTACAGAGAGCTTGAGAAAAAGTGCTATCACACTCGAGGAATTCTATACCTATGAAAAAAAGACTGTTTATCCAAGACTGGAAGTCGGACCGCTGTAGTTAACTTCACTCAATTTTCTAAGATAAATAGTCTGAGGCACGAGACGTACATTGATTGGTTAGGGTCGCCAGCATTCAAGAGGGTGCAGCGAGCCATGGGACAGATGGATAGACGGATAGAAGAATAGGAGAACAGATGGATGGTTAGATGGGAAAATATATGGATAAATACATGGATAGATGGATGGATTGAAAGATTAATGACTAGGTAGATAGATGGGTAGATGGATACATAGATGGATAGATACAGTGATATATGGATAAATTAATAGATATATAATGGATAGATAGATAGATAGAGGGGTACAAAGAGGGATGAATAGATATATAATGGCTAGATAGACGGATTGCTGTATCAATGCATAGACGGATAGCTAGAGAGATACATGGATGGATAGGTGGAGGGATAGACAAATTGAGATGGATGATCAGACGGACATATGGATGGATGCTGAGTGTCTGACCACCACGTGTGTTGCTACACAGTTGACTATAACACATATTACCTCACACTTGATCACTTGTCTCAAGCAAATCAACTGTGCAACATGCGAGAAATATCTTAACAATGATCTAAGTGATTGGGACGGTTACCAGGCTCATATTACCTGATCAGACAACTACTGAATTCTGTCGACATCTTAGAACAATTCACATTCTCTCTCTCTCTCTCTCTCTCTCTCTCTCTCTCTCTCTCTCTCTCTCTCTCTCTCTCTCTCTCTCTCTCTCTCTCTCTCTCTGTTCTTTCAGTCTGGAAAATCTTATTTTGTTGACAGATCATCAGATAGAGAAGAGAATGACTAATACAGTATACAATACAATATAGTATACAAATACAGTATATGTATTTCAACAGAAAATAACTTCAAATAACATCTCGGATATCTTATGCCGGGTAAACATGTATCAGTGGGTATGAGGGCATCCACTACAGGGCCAGTAGGTATGAGTCTGGCTTCTTATCCACTGCTACTTACACTTATAAGCTAAATATATGTAATATAAGCTCAGAATATATCAGATTCAGACAGAGTATCATAACAGATGCCTCAGTAATAATATACAATCATTGTGCTTTGTAACTAGCCAGTAAATGTTTAATCTGGCATTCAGTACTCTCGTCAGATTTTAATTGGTGAATGTGAATCTGAATTTTTAATTTAGGAATTTCATGAATTTAAATTTGATATTTATTAAAGTTGTTCGCAACGAGCTGTGCCTCCCTCTCTCTCTATGCTCTCACTGATTTGTTTAAGGTAAATACAATATTTAGTTATTATATCACCTTTACTTGAATCACACATTAAACTGTATACCACATTACCGTGGATGCTACATTTCATTCACCTTGGGCTGTAGGGGGCTCGAACATCCGTCCTCTCATGTCAGAGGATAAGTGTTCGAACCACGAATAGTCCTAGGTAAATGTAATATATATGTGTTGCATTTGGTTATATATGGCCGCATTGCTGGCGTTGGTGATCCTATAGTGTGTGTGTGTGTGTGTGTGTGTGTTTGTGTGCGTGTGTGTGTGGTGTGTGTGTGTGTATATATATATATATATATATATATATATATATATATATATATATATATATATATATATATATATATATATATATATATATATATATATATATATATATATATAAGAGAATTTTGCTTCTCTGCATTGTTATATATAAATAAGACGTCTGTCGTGCCTTGACACTATATCGAGCTGCTGTTGGAGAATAAATCTTCAGGAGCCTGTAAGCACTTTTATTAAACATGCTCCATCATCTCTTAGACAAAATTGTCTCCGAGCTTTGTCTCACAAGGACATCAGCTTTTCTTTCGCACTTACTTCCACAAAATGTACTGCTTCTTGTCCTTGTAGCATTTATCTTTAATTTTTTACGTTTAACTGTACTTTATGTTGCTATATCAGTACTAGTATTCTCATTTGACTGTCACCCCATCATTGTCTGACTTAAAACTTTTGATGATAACGACAGCTAGTTAAGGAGCCGCCCAGATGGTGTTCCGTGTTTCTTAATTTTAAGATAATTCGTGTCATTCAGTCTGAGTGTTATCAGGGAAGGGAGGGAGGGGTTACAGGATATAGCGTATTCTACCTCTCTGCCAACATACGACATGTTCACAGATTCTACATATGAAGTTGAGTTTATGTCCGTTGTTTCACTTCTTACGTTATTTGAATAATTGTCTACTCAAACGCTGAAGAAACTCTTTTTAAATATTCCTTAGGTTCATTCGGGTACTACATTACCTCCTGCGTCTCTTTGGCACTTAAATTAGATATTCATGTCTAACGAAACGTTTAGACATGAACGAACAACCACGTTTACTTTGTGGTGATTGTGTCTCCCATGTTAATTCTCTCTTGCTTGAAAGGGATCAGGATAAGGATTTGGGATGGGACGGGAGGCACCATTCCTTCCCCCCATCCCATCCCAAATCCTCATCCTGATCCCTTCCAAGTTTTATATAGTCGTAATGGCTTAGTGCGTTCTCCTAATAGTTCTGTTCTTTCAGTGTCGTGAGATTTAGTTTCATTAATCACAAATGTGTGTAAATCACGAAAAATAAACACGTGATTAAAAATGTGACAGTGTCAGACCACAGAGGAAAATTGAAACAGGAATTTCCTTAAGTACTTTTGTATATTAATACATCTTCAGAAGGAGTGATTAATCACAAATGTATGTGTTTGAAATTTTCGGCTTGGTTTTCAGTTAGACCAAACATGTAATAATTTTGGGGGTTATTACCGCCAACAATCTTAATGACAATCACGAATACTCATGTCGCAAAAAAAAAAAAGAGTTGAAAACAATAGAAAACTCTATTGGAACATAAACTGAGAACTACTCACGACATAGAACAACTACTCATAATACAAGAAGAAAGTTGTTCGGAAATCGAACAACTTTCGATTTTCTAGTTATGGGTTGCCACCATAACTAGAAAATCGAAAGTTGTAGACTATGATCAATAGCAAAGGAAAATGACATCGTTTATCACAGCTAACAAATCGAGTAATAGCCATAATGCTCTATAGGTAACTCCCGCTTTTTGGTGTACGAACTGCGTTGTATTTTCGCTGTATTTGTCGACTGATGGTGGCAGGAGGAAGTTGGTGCATTAAGGAAAGTGATGTCAAACAACTCTTCTCTGTGCAAAGAAAGTCATGTAATGGAAAGATAACAAAGATGTATTAGCTACAGACTCCAGAGCAGCATAACAATTTACCGCAATGACAGTCAATAACTGCTAATACCATCAGTTGCAAAATCACGTCGCAAAGCACATTGGTTTTTATATATATATATATATATATATATATATATATATATATATATATATATATATATATATATATATATATATATATATATATGTCGTACCTAATAGCCAGAACGCACTTCTCAGCCTACTATTCAAGGCCCGATTTGCCTAATAAGCCAAGTTTTCATGAATTAATGTTTTTTCGTCTACCTAACCTACCTAACCTAACCTAACCTAGCTTTTTTTGGCTACCTAACCTAACCTTACCTATAAATATAGGTTAGGTTAGGTTAGGTAGGGTTGGTTAGGTTCGGTCATATATCTACGTTAATTTTAACTCCAATAAAAAAAAATTGACCTCATACATAGAGAAAAGGGTTGCTTTATCATTTCATAAGAAAAAAATTATAGTAAATATATTAATTCAGGAAAACTTGGCTTATTTGGCAAATCGGGCCTTGAATAGTAGGCTGAGAAGTGAGTTCTGGCTACTAGGTACGACATATATATATATATATATATATATATATATATATATATATATATATATATATATATATATATATATATATATATATATATATATATATATTCCAGTTTTCTTTTTCAGCGCCTTAGTGTGGCAATCCAGAGAGGAAATGCTCACTGCATCCATGGTTCGTGCCCGCCATCTGAGGAGCTGGAGGAGCTATTCAACTTATGACAAGCAGCCTTGTACCCTGTATGTAATCAATATTGTAACTTTTTTTGTGTAATGACATTTTCAAATAAAGTTAGATAAATATACACACTTAACAAAAGAATAGGGGTGGTAGGAGAAGAAAATATCAAAGTGTTCAGTGAGGATCCAAAAGGTCTTCTCTGAGTACTCTTTATTTTCTTCTCTGAGGCTATGGGTCCCTACATTTGCACCAGAGGTGGTACCCCTTCTAGGTTTTATATATATATATATATATATATATATATATATATATATATATATATATATATATATATATATATATGTATATATATATATATATATACATATATATACCCCATCCTCACCGAACATAGGTGCATCTGCGGAACTGCGATGGCAGACCAATATGGTCGTCATGGTCTGGTATGTCGTAAATCACAGGGTAAAATTGCAAGACATGAAGAAGTCAACGACATCATCAAGAGGAGCCTCGCCACAGCCCGCTGCCCGGCACAAAGAGAACCACACTTATCCAGACCTAACGACCCTCAGAAGCGCCCTGATGGGGTCACCTTGCTACCTTGGAAGGATGGTAAGCAAGTGGTATGGGACTACACATGCGCTGCCACACTGGCCAGTACCTACCTCCACTACAGCACACGTGAAAGCGGTGGTGCTGCTTCTTTCAGGGAATCGCAGAAAATTATTAAATACAGAGGTCTAGCACACTGCTACAGCTTTGTTCCGATCGGCTCGGAGACCCTCGGTTCGTGGGGAAAATGTGCATTGAAGTTCCTGAAGGAATTGGGGGACAAATTGATCAGCGCTACAAAAGACCAGAGAGCAAAAAGTTTCTTGTTCCAGCGCCTCAGTGTTGCGATTCAGAGGGGAAATGCCTGTTGCGTCTTGGGCACTAGTCCAACTTCAGAGGAATTCGAAGAAGTGTTTGACTTGCAACAATGATCGAACCCGTCTGTGACATTCATCAATGTTTCCCATTGTTGTGTTCTTCAAGAGATCCATAACCTTTAAGCACCTTTTTGCATTATTATTTTTGTATCAACCCATGTATATCTTGTAACCATCAAATGCATAATAAAGCACAAAAAATATTCAAGGAAGGGGGTGGTAGGAGAGAAGCACACAGAAACTGTATTGGAGGGGATCTAAACATTCCCTCTAATGCGTTATGCGTGGTTTCCTCCGAGGCTATGGGTCCCCCTTCTTCCAGCTAGAGGTGGTACTCCCTTCCTATATTTAAAAAAAAAAAAAAAATATATATATATATATATATATATATTTATATAATAGATATATATTAATATAATATGACTGTTGATTGTGTTATTTTACGGTCAGCTGCATATACGAGGCAATATCCGACTTCGATTGATTCAATATAACATCATTGTTTCCATGAGTATTATGTATGCTGAGGCTTAAATGGACCTGTCAACATTAATTAATGCTTGCATGGCGTGCAGCTCACACAAGGGCTCCAGAGATATCACTGTGCGTTCAGGGATGCAGAGCCATCACTGAGCACCTGGGTGTGGTGGCGCATTACAATGATTAGAGAGGAGGTAAATAAGCTACCTGAGAGTCTACGTAATAAACCAGATTACAACGGCTTCAAGGAATCATGTTACAATAATCTACAGCGTCTTACGAGGGTCAGAGGAAGAAGAATGGGAAGAGGAACTATCTGACTGTAGAAAGACAATCAGTTTTGTATATAAGAAAAAGAAGTCACGTATCTGGTAGTAATCAATTACCTGGCTTTTGTTGAAAATAGAGATTACATTAATCAAGAGGAGATGATTTGAGCATATATATTTGACTCACTGCATAACCAAACGATAAAAAATGTTTAATTTAAGAATTATTTAGTCCAAAGGCAAGAGGTTAGTTACTCAACAGGAAAAACAATGATGGGCTCAAAGTGTTCACCAGAGAGCTAGAAGTCATCCAATAATACTCCTTTTTCAACTTAAGAAGGAAGAGTGCGCAACAGGAAGCATATTGGAGGATAACATTACATCATGAAATCAGCACCATGGTCATAGCCGGTGATTCTTAAAGACATCAGGAATGTGGGTGAGGACGTCTTGATGAATCTGGAGAAGGAATAAGTCGGACTTAGGTGGAGTCCTTGAACTAATACTAGAATATGTAGCCAACGTGTGGAATCCTGAACTAAAAAATACAAGAAGCGGAACTAGAGATAGAAAACAGACTCTGAAAGAAGAATTAGAGTCTTGATCAACAGAGAAATCTTTACTACAAAAATATATAAAATCAAACATGGTTGACACTATCAAAGTATGCAAGATAATGTACAGACATAGACCATGTGAACTAAAGCGAAATGTTCAGGGCATACCGAGCAACAGTCAGGAGGTTGAGTAGAAGCACAAAATGCAGATGAAACACAACGATGTGAGAGAGAACTTTTAGATCGGAAAAGCAAGTGCTTCAACACAAGAAAAAATATAGGCACTTAATCGCTAAAACCAGACATCGATTCTGAAACATACACGGCAAAAAACACGAGGATTGGGAGCCATTGTTCTGTATGTCTGAACAACGACACCCGCCCTACCAAACACACACACACACATACACACACACACACACACACACACACACACACACACACACTCACACACACACACACACACACACACACACACACACACACACATACACACACACACACACACACTCACATACACACACACACACACACACACACACACACACACACACACACACACTCACATACACACACTCACACACACTCACACACACACACACACACACACACACACACACACACACACACACACACACACACACACACACACACACACACATACACACACACACACACGAGAACACAGTCCCCGCAGGCTGGCAGAACAACACATCCACTCTGCTCATACACGCCCGAGTCACATACTTTTGTCTTAATATGTTTGATTGACTGTCTTTTGAACAATTAAAGCTCGTTAGCAAGTCGGTTCCATTCACGCAGACTAAAATATATATATATATATATATATATATATATATATATATATATATATATATATATATATATATATATATATATACATATATATATATATATATATATATATATATATATATATATATATACATATATATATATATATATATATATATATATATATATATATATATATATATGAATGAATGACAACCTACTGAGACGCTTAACACACACACACACTCCCTCTCTCTCTCTCTCTCTCTCTCTCTCTCTCTCTCTCTCTCTCTCTCTCTCTCTCTCTCTCTCTCTCTCCCTCAGTTTCCAAATGTGTGGGTCTTCACAGTCCTAAGCGCATATTATCTTGTATTCTTCAATTGTTTCAGCATGGGAAAACCAGTCTTGTTGATATTAACAAGTCAATCAATGTGCTTTTCCTCCTTTTCAAATCGCCAGAATTATCCCTTGATTAATGTTCACTAATTAATTAATTTATTTTATCTCATCTTTAATTACTAAAACAAATTATGTTCATTTAGTTAATAAATAAATCACTACTAACACAGAACTTCATTTTATATTTGTGAGCTTAGATGTGGTTTCCTTTTTCGCAAAAGTTTATAATGAAATATATTTCCTGACTTTGGAATTACTTTCTAAGAGCAATTATGATATACGATAGAAATCCTAATTCTATCGCATATCATAAATATACGATAAAGTTAGCTACTATTATCGAAGTGATCAGTAAATTTTTATAGAAAATATTTTTGTATTCAAGGAGATATTCTTATTGTCAGACATTTCTGCCCACCTTCCTCACATTTCTGGCAGCATTGCACCTCCTGCCTCATTCTCATGCATTTCTTCTCTCCCTCTCACTATTCCACCCACTTCTCCGCCCACTCCCGTGCGCACCTCACCGCCCGCGATATCGAATTTCACACCCGACACCTTCTCCAATTTCCACCTTCGTGTCCTCTTTCTACTGTACTCCAAACCCACTCACCCCTGGCTCGCTCTCCCCCTGGGGCACTCAACCCTACCTCACTCATTCCTGGGGGACTCACCTGGGGTATTCACCTCTGGGGCTCACCTCTGGGGCGCTCACCCCCGGAGGGTAAGAGCACCCGCGGCCTGAGACATCCACCCACAGGAACACACACAAACACTATACACAGCGTGTATGGGAGCAATGTGTGGCAGCCCTGCCTTGGCTTCAGATGAAGCCTCACGACCCGTAGGGGACTCGTTTGAATCCCAGACGGCATTGCATGTTGTGGTGTAGTGGTCTAAGGCGTGTGCTTGGGAGTACCCAAAACATAGGTTCGAATCCTCCTCATGGTTCCTACTGATTTTCTCATTGATACTGTCTGTTAATGCGATTGTGCACATAAACACCTGACTAACATATAGGAGAGAATGTGATTCTAAACAAAAACCTAAAGTAAGGTATCCTCACAACTTAGAATTAAGAGAGTAACCATGTAAGTGGAATGACAAAACTAGTACATGTGCTAAAGTAACAACAGAAACCAGCTTGCTAAAATGCATTTATATTGTAGACGCAAGAAATCATTACTCAAGGTGCCTAGTCACTAATTAAACTCATTCTCAGATCTTGAAGTGCCTTACTTATCCCCTATTGGGTCTCTGAAGATGTAACGTCAACAAAATGTTTCTGTGGCAAATACGTCAACAAATTTATCAACATCACAGTGAGAAGTCACTGTGAAGTTCGACGCCCGCAGTCACTGTCCATGGAAGTCATGGCTCGTCTCCCACCAGCTCTATCACCCTCACCAGCCCGGAGAGTCACTGTTCTACTTTAATTAAATTTCACCATTTCTACTAACTCTGCAGTGTTACATTCGGTGGCAGATGAAAGTGTAATCAAAACTCCATTTCCAGGCAGGCAATAACGAGTCTACACGTTCCAAATAATATTTCGAGTTCAGCGGGAGACTTCCTGAGACGTGGAGGTGATGTGATGGGAGTCATTCTAACATTGATGTCCAGACTTAACCGTAATTACCTCCTTCAGGAAGTAGGTTCCAAGGCCTCTACTAATATACAAATAAACCTTCAGGGACAAGAACCGTAATGTAGTTAATGTTACCAGAGAATTAACGTAAGTAAATGCTAAACATGATCCCCATGTAGCATTTAATGTAGAGTATGTTCTCATAATACATAAATTGAGGTCAATAAGCTTTTTTTAAGTTATTATGAATAGAAGACACCAAGAAAAATCGACTTGATAATGGTCGAGGACGGATCGAAACGTCGTAGTCTCTTCATTCGTTGATGATATCCTTAAAATGCATCCGAAGTCTGCCAGTGCAGACTGCCCATCACATGCCTCTGTATGACTGTGTGATGTGGATTTTTTAGCATCACCTAGTTAGCTTTTTTGACACACTGTACTCCACTCCATATAATCTAGGGTAGCTGCACTAATGCAGATGTACCTAATGTATTAATAAAAAAAATCATCTTCTATGGGATTTGGTCATCATATCTTCAGCCACGTTATTTTGACTCATCGTCTATCTAATACAGAATCCCTCCACACAATGTAACAAGCTAAACCACAAAGCAACTAAAGCTAAGCATCCAACAGACTCTGATGGGAATAAATCATTACTGAAGGGCTTGTGATGCCTCACGTTGGTCTAAGGGGAAGCAAACAAGACGAATCGATCACATCAAACGATAGTGTAAATATCAGCGCTGCTTTGTCGGCCGCCGCATCAGTCAGTCAGAAACCCCCAATCAACTAACGAAGTGTTTTGAAACAACATGTTCAGTCTCGCGGCTTCTCGACCAGGGTTGAGAATCCATGGATTCAGAAACTAAAAAATTGTTAAATATAAATTTCAAGCATTCTATGGTAGAAGTTGCTCACAGCAGCACATAAGAAACTATCAAGCAGACTAATGTGTATTACAAACTGTCAGGCAGACAGCTGTTTTATTATTATTATTATTATTATTTTCTACCACAAACGTGGCCACACATTTACAATGCTAACCAGCATATATATACATTTTCTTCTGTCCTCCATGGACAGGGTTAGAGATGTGTTAAACATATAGTTCAGGGGTTTATTGAACAACCAACCACAGAAGGTGATTCGCTGCTTGTGAGGCCTCTTCTTCTGTCACAGCAGACGGCTGTGCCTTTTCTTCTGTCACAGCAGACAGCTGTGCCTTTTCTTCTGTCACAGCAGACAGCTGTGCCTTTTCTTCTGTCACAGCAGACAGCTGTGTATATATATAACTATCGTAATGACAGCTGCGCATGCATGTGAGGTTATGTGCATGTGGGCTTGAATGTATATATATGGGCGTACATTCATGTGGCCTTCTCTGCACATATGCTTTCTGTAGTATGAGTTTGGTTCCTCATATGGGCTTTCTTGAGCGTTAGCTTACGCTCAAGCAAGCGTGATATGTTGTCCTTCAAACGTGTGGGCTTGAATGAATGTATGTAGGATGACGTCGTGGGTTTGCGTGAATAAAACGTGAATGTGAGTTTGAGTGCATGTTGGCAATCATGCATGTGGGTTTGAGTGAATGTGGGTTTAGGTGCGTGTGGGTTTGCGTGCGTGTGGGTTTGCGTGTGTGAGGGCTAGGGTGCATGCAGCTTCACGCAAGTTAACCTATAAACTAGTAATTGGGTCCTCGTGTGTAAGTTGTTAGAGACTGCGCGGAGCTTCAAGGCTCTTCAAGGAGAGGCTTTAATCTTAACAACGTTAGCCGACCACTCACGTGTGAGCGGCGGTAATGGCCGATAACCAACTAACTCGTTCTTCAACCGGACCATGGAAGTAAGTAAGACTAAGTGGACCACAGGCCGGCCACACCACCGAGATATATTTATGAGAGCGGCGCCTTGTAAAGTTACCTTTTCAACCAGGAGGGAAAAAGAATGTTTCCGGGATATTTTTACCTTAAGAAACTGCAAAACAAAAATCGGAGAGAATGTTTATGGGACAGATTTTTTTCAGATATGGAATGATTGCAACGGTGTTATATTTTTAGTGTTTTCGCTGATTAAACTCTGCATGCATCAGTTGCACGGAATGTGATGGTGGGGAAGACTTTCATTGAAATATACGGTTTTCGTTGCATCTTCTGGGCTTCAGGCGGTGGAAAAAAATAGTTATGAGACCGATTTTATATCCCACACAACAGAATTATGCGCTCAAAATTATGACAAAAATGCACATGATGGGTGTGAAATATTTTAATAAGTTCTCACTATAAGGATAAATGCAGCAATAGTATTCGCTTACAGTGTGTTACTCAAAGTGAAATTAATGAATGTGAATCCATATAAAAATCATAACTCATAAATTATCATTTTAACAAGCTCACGAATCGCAAAATTCATTGAATTATTTATATGTTGAAAAAATAATAGGGTTATATTACAGGACTAAAGTATACAAATTGAGCTTAACTGGTGTGGAAAATGTATAATACATCGAATACCTTCTCAAAGGAGATAATCTGGTATAAAGTTGGGAGAACGGAATATTTATATTCACACATTACTCTTACAACTGTAGCAAAGTCTACAACTATCTATAAGACTGAATGTCTGTTTATCTGTTCGAGGCTGGCGGTCAGATGGCTTCCTTTAACCTCACACAACTTTCCATAGTGAGCTGTATTTGCATGGGAAGTGTCATAGGTAGGTTGGATTTGACCCACATGCCCCTCCTTTAGAAGGCTTGGCTTCTACTGCGACAACCTATGGCTTCTGTGATGCATAAAATAGGGGTGTAATTGTTCTTAGTTTATTATTTGTTGTTCATCACACACAAAATAATAACAACATTTTGAAAACTTTGCATCAAAGTAAGAATAGTTGAAAATCCCGGTGTGGTTAAGTTTTGCATTTGCTGAGCATATTTAGGCTATATGCAAATGGAATTTTACTGAATCAATATGTTCCTATAACGTAGATAAACTGTAGCCACCTGTAACGATGGCTGAAACATAATTTTCAATATTTCTTAGTAAATTATTCATGTTTTTTGAACTGGTATTCTTTTTGTCTGCTCAGCATTGTCTGGGCTTTTGTTGCTAGTCACTGATCATGGAATGTGTTACTGAACAGTTTGTCTCAATAAGCATTCCACATTTCTTCTTCTTTTTTGTTTTTACACATAACCGTCAGAGGGAAATATGTTAGTTACCTGAAATGTGATCTGTCATGTTTCTTTCCCCTCTTGTCTGTATCCTACTCAGACAGACAGCTTCAGTATTTCATTAACTTAATGTTCTCCTCTAGTTTTAATTATCTATTTCATAATGTTTATTATTCATAATATCTACCATATGATTCTTGTTTCCTAACCTCCTACTTCCATATTTACTTTCGTTCTCACACTGCACTCACCCTTGCGTAATCTCCTAATTCCGGGTCGACACCTTTGTGGACTTATCTCTTATCATCTTTTTCTGTTTCTTTCCCCCTTCTTAATGTTGGACCCCTAGTCTAGTTTCTTCCAGTCATTGTCTAATAATCTCCGAGGATTGGTGTATATATATATATATATATATATATATATATATATATATATATATATATATATATATATATATATATATATATATATATATATATATATATATATATGCGGAAAATCCACAGAGAAATATGAAATGAGGTGAACGTTTCGGCTTTGTTAAAGCCTTTGTCAACACCAGACTGACTAAGGAGAAGGGAAGGAGGAGGATATATAGGCCGACACCTGTGGATTTTCCGCATAAAAGATCAGTGTTTTCTGATCGTCAATTGCATATATATATATATATATATATATATATATATATATATATATATATATATATATATATATATATATATATATATATATATATATATATATATATCTTAGTATATTTTGGTAGCAGTCTTTCCTGTGAACATATGTAGTTGAATATGAACGAAAGGGTAAGATTAATAATTCTAACACGAATCTTCTCAATATTAGAAGATTAATAAAATTAACTGTCTGAAAAGCGAGATTAAGTACAAAATATGTAAAACAAAGTCTTGAAACAAGACACCTGAAGCGCAGTTCATGAGCCCAATTTACCGTAGTTCAAATACAGCCCTTTTTCCAATCCAGTGGTATATAATCCCTGTCCTATGTCTTTTGACACATTGAGGACTCCACTCTACTTTCACTTATGCATTTAACAATTTCTTCATGTACAGCATAAAATACAATCATGTTCATATTAACAATCTTTTTACCGCATCCCTCATTAGACTTACATTATATTCTCTTCACACACTTTTAATATTATCTTAACATGTGGGAAACAGCACTTATCCAATCAGCTCCGATGAAACGTTTACGTAACATTAACAACGAGAACACTGAGCACTCAAACAACAACGAACCTCAGTTGACCTATTTATGGTTCTCAGTAACTTGCTCTGTCTATACACTCATGAAATTAGTGGTACGAATCGCCTTGGAACGTAAACTTACTGGCAACCTTAATAACAACAGACAGGAAGCACTTGAGTCGCAGCTGAACTTCATAACAAGATTGAAGGAAGCCTGTCTAAACTCTGCTAACTGGCTGTTGCAGCGCATTGATTGTCGTGGGGACCTTAGATCAGTGGAGTTGAGTTTAAAGATATTAAGAGTTTCATAAAATATGTTGGTTCAATTTGGTTATTAATTTATGTATACTGTTTAGACACCATTACAAAAAATCCATAGTAAGTACGGAATTTTATTTAATTTAATTGTTAATCGGTCTGGAATATATTATTCACTCTACAATGTGATCTTGCTTATTAATTAATTTGCAGGCGATGAGTCACAATAACGTGGCTAAAGTATGTTGACCAGACGAGACGACGACGTTTCGGTCCGTCCTGGACCATTCTCAAGTCGATTAATTAATTCTCAAGTCGATTAATTCTCAAGTCGATTAATTAATTTGTTTTTCTTATTTTAGCTAATCCTATCTGACTGGTTGATCGACATATTCGTAAAGCTTAGTTCTTTTACAAATTTGCATCTTGAATATGCTGCATGCTTTCAATCTCTTTTGCTGTTTATAGTAGGAAAATATATTTTGTGACCAAGATTAAAAAGATCAATATACCACAGATTTTTTTGTGTTCGTATGTTTCAATATCATAACTGCACGTTAATAATAAACACGTTTATCGGTAAACGTAAATGCGTAGGAAATAAAGTATTCACAATACACATGACATTCTGGCTTCCGATAAGAAACACGCAATGGAAAACAAATTCATAAAGGACAGTTGTGGATAAAATACCTGGATAATCAGTAATTAATGATGAAGTCACTCAGTTAATTATATATTAAAAACTATCGCATAGCTTTTTCTAATGTATTTGGTATATATGTTTTTGTGTTTGTACTTTGTGTACGGCAGTATCTCCTTTGTCATGGTTACTTTTATACACAATCTGTAGAGCACTATGACCAAACCACACGTCAGAAAATAGAGAAAAGATGACCTTTCGGTTCGTCCTGGACTATTATCAAGCTGGACAGAAACTTTGTCGTTTCTCCATTTTCTGACATTTGGTTTGGTCATCACATCTTCGTTTGGTTACGTTACTGTGACCTTTCGCCTTCATTGGTAAAGCATATTATTGAAAAATAATTCACTCGCATATATTTTAAAGAAATATTCGGAGGTAAGTCAAAACAATAATAATCTAATAATTGGTCAAAGTTGTCCGAAAAGTCGTCATTTTCTTTATTTTCAGAAGTGTGTTGGGCAACTTATGTTCAGTTATTGTCGCCTTCTGTCTTCCCTACTTTTATTTGGCTATTTTAATGTAGAGTATTAGCCATATGCAATATAATAATTTGCTAAAATAATAGTAGAAAACAAAAATCGTTTTTATATATAAACTAATACTTTAACTCAAATTATTTTGGCCACAAACGATCATATCATGACTGATATTAATTTGCTTATTGGAAAATTAAACTAGTCCTGCAACTAAGTTAGTTAAATATGGCAATATTAATCCGTAGAGTTCTGTTCTCTAGACTGCTAGATTTTATTTATTTATTTCAATGGCAAACTCGCCTGTTTATAATTTCAATTTTACACAACACCTGTAAGGTATTGTTTATTGTGTGTGTGTGTGTGTGTGTGTGTGTGTGTGTGTGTGTGTATGTGTGTGTGTGTGTGTGTGTGTGTGTGTGTGTGTGTGTGTGTGTGTGTGTGTGTGTGTGTGTGTATGTGTGTGTGTGTGTATTGAGCACTTTGTTTGAAGGTGAATGTGATTGAATGTTTTATATATATATATATATGCTTGCTCATAGAACTCTCGCCGTTATAAATAATATAACAGGAGCTACTTGGAACGAGAAAAACGTATCGGAAGTTAGGGAGTTGAAGCAACCAATATAAATAGGGCAATGTAGTCATGTAGATTTATATCCGCCATACTATGATATATTTCATTTATATTTTCCTGTTAAAGAGGTTTTTCAGATCTCTGTGTTTACTTTGCTTTCGTGCTTGACGCAAGAGAATTTGTGTTTAAGTAACGTGTGAGGATAGACCTTCTTTGCTATTTGGTGTTCCTCATAAATGAGACAGTGGTATTGGTACATACCACTGTACCAGTGGTACATACATTGTGGTATGATGAAGCATAAAGAAGGTATAAATTTATGAGGGTAAACGTTCAGAAAAAGGAGACATAAATCAAAGCTGTTCAGATAAACGCAGATACTTTTTCCTTATTAATGAGTGAAGAACTCGCAGAGGCTTTCAGCTTCCACTTTCATACCTTCGCTAGAGCTGTGGCTTTCAACACATACTGTTTCTCTTGTTTTATTACTTTTTCTGATGTTATTACCTTTTCCACGAATCCGGAATGCGGTGGAGCCTTTTTTTCTCGACGCTTTTTTATTTTGTGGAAGGTTAGGTTACAACTAAAAAAAAACTCCCTTCTTTATCATCATCTGAGTGTTCTCCTTTCTCTTTTGTGTATTCCTTAGCATCTGGGTATTCCATAACATCCTGATGTGAATATGGAGGAGGTTAAAGGTGTTTTCTCATGTCATGATAATCTTATATTTTTATCTTATTTCCTTTGAGCATATATTCTAACATTTTTTATATAAAATGAGGTTTTCTTCATTCATGTAATCCTTGTAATTTTTCCTGATTTTTCTTGTTGCATTTTGTTTTACATTCACGGTTTAACAAACAATTTGCTAATGTTAGAAGCTCTCTGTTTTCCGTGGAATTTACTCTTTGTGTGGCCGTCATGTCATGGATTGTTTTTCTTTGAAGCATCGTTTCCATGACATTCTGCAAAAGGTGTTTAATCTGGTTGTCCCCTTTATACTGTGTTAGTGCCCAGTGAATTTATTATCTAACTGAGGAAGTGAAGAGGATTTAATAGCTCGATTTAATTCAGTAATATGTGTAATACTGGTGCGTTGTTACCATAATACCTCACGTAAAAAATGTTTCGTAATTGCAATAATGTTATTCACTCTGTAAAGGAAATAAGAGGCAAGGATAATGTTCTGTAGTGATAATATTGTTTTGAAAAATACAAAGAGGATAGCATTATCGTGTGGTAGACTAGTCGTGTATCATGAGAACTAAAAGCATTTTATTTTAATGTTCTTGCACCATGTCAGGCCTGTAAGTACATGCTTGTTTTACACGTAAAAAAGTAAATCTACATCGAATATTTTTTATATGAGGATCTGCAGGAAACATGTAAAAAGGTGTGATAATATCGCAACTTGAAAACTTATGGTTTTCTACATATGACGCAAACTTGATAACACTATTTAACACAATTTTTGTCTCTGGGTAAAAAGCGCAATTTCCTTATCGCTAATGCCTCCAAAGTATAGCAATTGATAATTATTCCGTCAAACTTTGCTTTGATCTATGCCTTATAGTAACCTTCAAGTCATCTTAGGCAAGATGTCGCAGATTATCACTATCACTATCACTATCAAGGTTGTAAATAAGGAGTCAACAACCTTCCAGTAACATTCAAGACAATTTCTCTAAGCTGTCCTAAGGCAAAGATCAAATCTAAATTAAGGGGGAAAACAGCAGTCATTTTCTCTACTTTGGAGGCATAAACGATTAGAAAATAGCACTTCATACAGAGACAAATTGTTACACAGTTGAACAAGTGTTAGTGGGAGGGCGAGGAAGCAACAACCTAGTTCCTTGCTTGCAGCACAATGTGGGTGTGCAAATGGCTTTCTCTCTCACACTGGTTCTCTCAGAAGTTTCATGAAACCACTTCCTGCCGAGGCAAACCTCTCGACTGCCGAGAAAGTTCTCGTTACTTGTGCCTTGGCAAGACATAGTACCTCGCTAGTGACTGTGAGGAGAAATTTGTTTTTCAGTAACAGACACATATTGCAACGTGTTTCCTTCGTTAGTGCAACGTAACTTTCCAGAATAGGTTGTATCTCTTCTAATATTATTTAATTAAACTGTAAACCTCTTATGCTTTTCTCTCGTAGCTCCACGCAGCTCACTTCATCTTCGTCTCCATTCCTATTTATGCTTATTGATTACGGAAGGAAGTACTTGTTGAATATGTGGTTATTTTCAACCCTTGAAGATGTTAATGTTGGAAACTGCCTGATCTCTTTGAGTAAAAAAAGAATGATTATATACCTTGCTAAACTGCCTTGCTGTAATAACAGTAGTTTAGATAGCGTCACAACATGACAGTGTCCGGATTATAGCGGAAATAAGTTGAAAATATTAGAAAGTAAAGGAACGACGACGTTTCGGTCTGTCCTGGACCATTCTCAAGTCGATGGCCATTCTCATTCTCAAGTCATCGACTTAAGAATGGTCCAGGACGGACCGAAACGTCGTCGTTCCTTCACTTTCTAGTGTGTGGTCTGGTCAACATACTCCAGCCACGTTATTATGACTCATCGCCTGCATAAGTTGAAAGTAATACGGGATCAGGTTCTGTAGCCGAGTATTATTGTAAATAATAATCCTTTAATCTTCTTACCTAGATCATAATGACATAGTGAAGAATATAACAAGGGCAGTTCATTTTTAATTACATCTTTTAGTAAATTTCGTTAATGGGAATTCTTAAGAATTAATGTGCTTACCAGGCACCCGCTCCCCCCCCCCTCCCAAGGGATAAGACGATTGGAAAACAATCGCTGTAATCGGATCATAAGGGTCAAAGTGACGTTAAAAGGCGAAATTCGATGCCTTTATTTATATCTGAACATAGTTCTTGAGGTGGACATGACTTCCTTTTTGTCGGATACATGAGGGTACTGGAAGGTAATTATGAGGCTACTGGAAGGTAATTATGAGGTACTGGAAGGTAATTATGAGGGTACTGGAAGGTAATTATGAGGGTACTGGAAGGTAATTATGAGAGGACTGGAAGATAACGTAATCATGAAGGTAACAAAGGAAAGGTAAATATAAAGGTACGAGAAGGTAAGGTACTCTTAAAATTACCGCTTCATGAGGGGTATATGAAGGTAAGGTAATTATGAGGTTATGTGAATTATCACTCGCCAAATTTGTAATTAATCTCATATACACTCACACACACACACACACACACACACACACACACACACACACACACACACACACACACACACACACACACACACACACACACACACCAATTTATCGAATTTGTGTCAGGTGTTAAAAGATATTTTATGACTCCGCGATAACACAATTTTATCATCACAGAGAGAAGCTTTAAATTACACGAACAAGATCATAAAAGTTCATGAAAAGAAACAAATGACCTTTTTTTTTTACCTCTTCCTCAGTTTTCACGCTATTTGTCTTTTTTCTTTTTCTTCATTTCTCATTTTCACCGATTTTTTTTTTATCCAACATTCTTCCCCACGATTTTCATTCTTTGCTGCTTATCAGGCCGTTTGGGGGAATTTTTTACTATTCTTCTCCCATTTCCTGGAAAATATGGAATTTCTCAAGCGAATAGTCATCCTCTCTCTCTCCTTCCACTTAGAGTGGTCGGTGGAGCAATGATCTCGCTTCTTGCTGGGTCGTCGTTCGATATCTAACTGTTGCAGAGGTTGCTCACTGTGTCTTCACTACGTTATCATATGTCAGGTCCCTGTCCCCAGTTCCCTTCCAAGTACCATCTAGTATTACAATCTAACCGATATTTCTTCACTAAAAGTTTTTTAAAACTAATATGAAATATCTTTTGTCATATATGGAACGTCTGTGCGATAAGGGGGAATGATTTTTTGTCTGCCCACGTTGGAGGCCAGACGATTGGGGCCAGCCTCACCCAAATTAGCAGAGGGAATGGTCTGGGGTATGGGATGAACATAGGCTGGTCGGAGGTGCCAGAATTCATAAGGGAACAGCGTGCCAGAGTCACATTGACACCCCCCAAGACGATTTTTATGCTGCACGCCAGCTGCACAGCTAAATATTTTCAAAACAAACTTTAAAACATATTAATCGTACAGTAATATGCACCGTTATTCACTGATCTCGGGA
The DNA here is from genome assembly GCF_040958095.1 of Procambarus clarkii. Lineage (NCBI taxonomy): Eukaryota > Metazoa > Arthropoda > Malacostraca > Decapoda > Cambaridae > Procambarus > Procambarus clarkii. The sequence continues at coordinate 23,082,079 of NC_091201.1, forward strand.
AAATTAACTTAAATTTTCTGATGTCAACAATTATCCCAAACTCGCATAAAACAGGCGATTCTTTCACAGCTTCTCAAGCTTCTTCAGATGCTGTCCTTTATCAGAATTAGGAGTAACTACTTTTGTAAAATTTCGCACCACTATGCTCCTCTCACTGGCGACCACTACATATTAGACAATAATATTTTTTATAAGAGAGCGAGAGACAGATAGACAAAGACAGACAGATAGAAACGGGTACATGAAGAGACTGAAACAGATACAAAGAGACAGACAAAAAGACAGAAAGATAATGTCTGTCAATCAAGCAGATAAACAGCTTTTTAAAGATATTAAAATTTGGTTGGGTCGCAAATAGGAGCTGCCTCGCATGGGTCAATAGGCCTTCTACAGTTTCCTTACTTCCTAAAGTTCTTATATAACAGAGTATTATCCTCAAACCTTACATAAAATAGGGTATTTGGTCCTGTGATATAACTATTATACGAGTTATATATTTAGAAAGAGTAACTTGCCGGTGTCGTCCCAAGGCTACATAACTTTAAAGGTTTTATAAAGGAATTTACACTTTCTGTACGTGTAGTCATTTACATATAGACGGGCCAGTAGCGACCTTTGAAACGGGGGTTTTACATTATAAGATTTTAATGTTACACATCAGTCATGCTAGTTACCTGGAGACCACCACGAACAGGTAATCTCTCCAGGTGCCTGAGGAGATTACCTGGGGCATCCTGAGCCCCAGCTGGCAACATATGCTGGCCCCCTAGCTAGCGACATATGCTGACACCACATACTTTCTTTCCAGATGAGGATGTAGGCCTGCATTCACAATGCCACCCCAGCTGCTCGAGGTGGTATTAACATAAGCGAAATACACACCCCAGCAAAGATATTTAAACAAATTTATCAGCAAATGCAAAAGATCTGGAAAAAAATATTATCATCATCAAATCCGCCTTAGTTTTAAATATACCACAATTTGTTCATAATTATTGTCGAACCATTGTTTGTTAGCATTATCTAAACTGCTTACAAAAACCAGTATAAAAGCATTAGGAACATTTCCTGCGGGGTGTAGCAGGTGAGGGTCATAGACACCACTACCATGGACCACTGACTCACCAGCCGCGCACCTGTGGCCTCTATATCATCCAATATAAATTAGCCAGCATGCAATAGTACTTGTTACTCGGATAATGGGTCCTGGCCTTGGAGGCTAACGAGCTCGTTTAGCTTGGAGTTGGCCATTGGCGTCTGTCTGCCCTGGTGATCCACACCCGCTTTGTGGTCGCCGGCACCATTCCTACTGCCCTCTGGATGCTGGCCAATTGCACACGAGTGTGGAGAGAGGTGGCGTAAAGGGGTGAGGGACTGCAGTGCTAAGTTGGGAAAACTGTTAAAGTGAGCTGGGAAAGCCGACATAAAATTCGATGGGTATGGATGTGAGCGGTAGTAGTAGTCGGGTGTTCGGGCAGGACACGAGAGAGAGGGATGGCAGAAGTGTTGCTGGCCGGCACACACACACACACACACACACACACACACACACACACACACACACACACACACACACACACACACACACGCTGGCTCGCGCTGGTGCACAGCTGGGAGGTGGAAATACTACGCTCCAGGCAGGGAAACATAAGTCTCTTGTGTAGCGCCACTAGACATGCGCTGAGGCGGCAGGCGGCTTCAAAATATATTTCTTCCTCTACAGCTGTTTTTGATGGCTGGATGAATGCTTCATATTAATTTATATCATTTTGCTAAAGTTAGCGTAAGCCATATATATATATATATATATATATATATATATATATATATATATATATATATATATATATATATATATATATATATATATATATATATATATATGTTCTTCACACACACACACACACACACACACACACACACACACACACACACACTGATACATACAAGAGCAAGGAATAATTAAACTGATGGAAGAATGAAAAATACAAAAGTTGGCCTGAAAGAAAACTAGAGAAGCAGCAGTAAGAACAGTTATGTCCGTCCTGGCCATAATAACTGCAGTTAGGGCCGGTGAGAGTGGCCAGGGTATACACACAGCACTCTCGAACCAGGTGAGCCAGGGGTGAGGCAAAGAAATAATTGTCGTATACTTTGATGCAGAGAGAAAGAGAACAGTACAATTCAGATCCATCTGAGTCTCCTACAGTGAATAATGTTCAGGAATTCAAAGGAAAGCTCTTCTCCAACTGCCCAAAGCTCCTTTCTTCCTTAGAAGAGACAACCATCCTCTTACCAAAGCTTGTAACAATGAGACGCCATAGAAATAAAGGCCTGATTAAAACAGAAGAAAGATATTAGAGGGACGTTGAAAATGGATACTCTCAGCAGATTCATAAAAAGCATTTGTCACCTATTCAGGCACCCAGATTCTCCCTCAAACGCCGTCGGTGTTGAGTTTAGACATTTTCAAAGAATACAGAACTAAAGTTATATGCACCTGATTTGGGAAAATGTCAGCTGACCTCCTAAAAGTCAGAACTGGTGCAAGTATCTGACATCTCCCAAAACTAGGCTAAAGAATCTGAAAGGAAAGTCAATACTTCGCCAGAAGTTCAGAAGTATTTACAATAAAGAAAGAACAGTGAGAAAATACCCGCACAGCTTGAAGACACAGTCGCAGCTCGCAAGCAGAGGAGAGAACTAGTAGATAGCCATGAAAGATGTTCCATCTAAAGGTGACGAAATTGAAAGATTTTCCATCTATTTTTTGTAATATCTGATTGATTGATAAACCCTCAGTTATGACCTGGAGAATTGTTGAAGGTGACCCAATCTATTCAACCTTGTGTGACGCTTCTATTTCTGTCAAGATTGTGACCAGTAAATCTCCACCAGTGCTAAAAAACCTTTTCTCATATATCTAAGTCTTCTTCCTAGGAAGTATCCACGAAGAGCTATACATTTCTCCACCAATTTGCACTATGCCAAAGCTCTATATGACAAGACTCCTCTTCTCTTCTCGCGATAAACAATACCCAAGCTTAGAAACCCCTCTACATCATCTCCTTGAAAATAGTTCCACATTACTAATATCCTTCGTCAACTTTACATTAACTTGTTATTTCTATCATTCCTTCGTCTAACATGTCTCCAACATCTCATTGAAACCCAAGATTGTGTTCCCAAGAGTAATCTCTTACATTTTCTCCTGTAATGTCTTGTAATGTAAAGAGGATGTCACCTCTTACATGGTGACATCCAGCGCCCCAGACAAGTGTGTCATCCACCACCACAGGTGTGTGACACGTGGTGGCAGCCAGCACCACAGGTGTGTGACACGTGGTGTTAGCCACCACCACCACTGTGATCTGACACCTGGTGACCGCTGTTATGGCTACAAAGATCAAGGCTCCACGGAAAACGGATCACAGCTCTAATTAAGGACTTCAGTGAACATCTGGAGTTTAGCTTCCTGGTCCCGCCTTAACGTCGAGCGGCCGTCAGAACACCTGCGTCTCCTGCGGCCGCCTGAACACCTGCGTCTCCTGGGGCCACCAGAACACGTTCCATTACGAGAGTTTACCCATTGGGTCTTGAAAATTCCGTCTGGATAATGCATTAATTATTAATTCTAAGTTATTATTGCATAGTGCCTCCAATAATAAATTAATTATCAATGCAGTAATCTGAGAATTAATATTCCAACTGGTTATTCACACTTATGACGAAAGTAATGTTCACTAAATTTATTCACACACTCTTGGCAGCTCTTACTTTCGGCAACAACAAGTTTAAACATAAATTCTCTCGGGTCTAGCTAAAATTTCTAGCTAATTTTTAACTAAAATTAAACCATGATAGTGTATGACAGCACTTAAGTAGTGAGACAACAACGGTAGAATTATATATATTATTGTGTTTCTACTTGAGTATTTCAATACAGTGGCTATGAACCGTGAACCATTCTTTTATTATGACCTAGTGGGCGGCTGAGCGGACTGGACGCGTGATCCTGTGGTCCCGGGTTCGATTCCGGGCGCCGGCGAGAAACAATGGACAGAGTTTCTTTCACCCCTGATGCCCCTGTTACCTAGCAGTAAATAAGTACCTGGGAGTTAGTCAGCTATCACGGGCTGCTTCCTGGGGGGGGTAGAGGCCTGGTCGAGGACCGGGCCGCGGGGAGACTAAAGCCCCGAAAGCATCTCAAGATAACCTCAAGATAGTGAAATCATTGTCATAACCGCCAGCACCACTCTTGCCTGACAAGTTCCCTTTTCAAGCCTCATTTAAAAAGGGAAAGTAAAGCCTTAGCGCTTACAAACCCTCTCGGATTCTTTATCAAAGGCAACTGAGATGAAGGGAAGTTGTTGTTGTTAAAGATTCAGCTACTCAGAACAAAGTTCCAAGTAGCACGGGCTATGGTGAGCCCGTAGTGCCTTTTAACGACGAAGGGAAGGCAGGAGACATATAGAGACCCGCCCTGGGAACCGGAAACAGTTGGGGAGGAGAAGAGAGGCGGACAGATCAAAGACGAGTCTCATAAACTTTATGAGCGACCGACAGGAACAAAGGATTACAAACAGAGCGAGCAGAGGGGAGGAAGGATTGACAAAGATAATAAAGAATTATAATTAGAGACAACTGGAGGAAATTAGTGTCTAACGATGTACAAAAATGCCCGGATGAATATTATTAAGCCCAGGATAACAGCTCCTGCGCCTCCAGGTCACAGGATAATCCCTAGATAACAAACTTAGCACCAACAAGTCACTGAATAACTCAGAATAAAAACCATTGACACGTACGGACGACAGGATAACCAAGATAGCAGCTTGAATACCCGTACCATAAAATGTCTCATTCTACTATCCCTAGTACAGGATAACCAAGAGTTACAATAACGCCATATCAAGCAACACCATATCACAAAATAGGCTAGAATTCTAAACCATGTGCAGGATAGCCCTAGGATATCCTAAGATAGCTTCACTAGCAGCATCTCCGTAGGAGATACTAACAAAGGATAGCAATTCTATGATCTTTGGACTAGCAAAGCAGCAACACACTCAATTCTCGCAAACATAGATAATATATGTAGATAAAATTAACCTCTTTTAATCTCATAATTGTCAGAAGTGTCCAATGATCCACATTTTTATCAGTTCACTTAATAAATTATATAATTGTTTACTGCTGCAAAGTTTCCCGTCTTATTTATTACTCTCATATAAAATAAATTCATGAAGAGCTCATGTGTAAATATATATAACAATTTTGTCAATATAGAAGCAGTTTCCGGAGTCGGGTAGAGAATTTATGAACCATTTGTACGTCTGTTTGTCATTACGGCATCTTTATCACCTCTATATCTTCCACCAAATGTTCTTCTCCATTTACTCTATGTCGTCCTTTTATGAAATATTTCTACCTGTCACTACATCTATATGTTTTTATTCAAACTATCTTCTGTTTGGAAATGTGATTAACAGGTTGTGTTTTTGTCTTATTTCTCAGTAAACATGACTAATATTACTGCGTTACTTTGTGTTATGACCAGTTATGAGTTGCAACCTTGGAGTTATTGCTCAGTTTCAGCATAGATGTGAATGTGTTTATGACAGGTATTATACTGGATGATGGTGTTATATACCTCTAGAACCAAGGAGCTTATAAGGGTTGACAGAACTAAATTTCCCGTAATTCATTTTCACATTCAGATCTGAAAACACGCACAAAGGTTCTCGTAGCCGAGTGCACAGCACTCTGGTGATCGACGCCAGAGTGCTGCCCATTTGGAGGTTCACCTGATGGTTTGCTCACCATCTGGAGGTTCTACAGACCCGAGCTCGATTCCCGGTTAAGTCAGAAATAAATGGGGAGATTTTCTTTCATCAAATACCTCTGTTCAATAAGCAGTTAATAGGTACCAGGTTGTTTGGTAGCTGCTAAGGGCTCTATCCTGGGGACGTGTGTGTGAGAGAGAGAGAGATATGTAGCAGGTATGATAGTGGAAAAATATGTCGGGAGACGGTACATTAGACGATTGACGGTTAGAAAGACGAGGTCCCAGAGCAGGATCGATCTGCTTCATCTTGCAGGCACAAATAGTAAATACATAGCGACACACACACGCACGCATGCACGCACCTTCACGCACTGAGAAGAAAGACTACAGGATGTAAACCTCACGACACCGGGAAACAGAATAACCTAACAGAGACGAGATCAATACATACATAATTCTCAGGGAAATTCATAAAGCTAATTTTGTTTTACTATATCTTAAAACATCATTAACTGATGTCTGCAAAATTAAAATAAAAATTCTACTTATCATACTATTATGAAGTTAACGAAAAACTTGCCCAGAGGCTTCCTTAGCATTGGGTCCACTCCCTCCACACACCCACTCCGTTCTCTGTAGCCAAAATAGTTGTTTTCCTGCTCTCCAGAGAAATAAATAACTGAACTGCATGTCAGTCAGTCTCAGTAGCATCCTATTAGGATAGTAATGTAAGATCTTCTTACAGAGGATTCCTAAAAAGAACGCAGTTCTTCACATGGAAAACAAAAGAAATATCAAATACTTTATGCGACGAAAGTTGTTATGAACTTATTCTATAAATGGAATTTTCTTCAATTCAAATTTGTGTGTATTTTCAGAGTAAATTGTTGAAGATTAAGTGATATGATTTAGTTTAATATTTAGAAATCGTGTGTTATTCCGTCTCCTCTTTTTCTTCTACTGTCTCTTTTTATTCTTCTGTTGATAAATCTTAATATACTTCACTCTACTTCAATCTTTATCTCTCTTCTATTTTACCATCTGCCTTCATACCGCATGTTGGATAAGGTCCGTGGAGAACATTCCTAGAATATCAGCACGTGACACATTTATTTTCACATAATAATATATATTTTTTTGGATTAATGTTCATCCCGACTTCCTTGTGATGCAATACTGCGAAATCACTTACTGAAGACTTTAATGTCTGATAGACTTTGTTGAAATTCGCTTTAATCTTTTCTGTTTAGGCGATAAAAATGTACCATTTAATATTTTTCCTAATGATTTTCTCAAAGCTTCGTTGTGTCATATATATAATATAAAAGAGAGTCAATCAGTTCAGTATTAAAATATGTTGTAACAACAAGGAGAGCAAACACAAGAGATATAATGTTATCTAGTCTGGTTCATCAGAACCTCAACCAGAGCTAGATGAGCACAGAACCAGAGCCAGAGCCAGATAACAAGCACAGAACCACACTCAGAGACAGATAACAAGCACAGAACCACAGAGCCAGATAACAAGCACAGAACCACACCCAGTGCCAGATAACAAACACAGAACTACAATCAGAGCCAGATAACAAGCACAGAACCACACCCAGAACCAGATAACAAGCACAGAACCACAACTAGAGCCAGATAACATGCACAGAACCACAAACAGAGCCAGATAACAAGCTCAGCACCACAACCAGAGCCAGATAACAAACACAGAACCACAACCAGAGCCAGATAACAAGCCCAGCACCACAACCAGAGCCAGATAACAAACACAGAACCACAACCAGAGCCAGATAACAAGCCCAGCACCACAACCAGAGCCAGATAACAAGCTCAGCACCACAACTAGAGCCAGATAACAAGCTCAGCACCACAACCAGAGCCAGATAACAAGCTCAGCACCACAACCAGAGCCAGATGACATGCACAGAACCACAAACAGAGCCAGATAACAAGCTCAGCACCACAACCAGAGCCAGATAACAAACACTGAACCACAACCAGAGCCAGATAACAAGCTCAGCACCACAACCAGAGCCAGATAACAAGCACGGTACATGTCTCTCTCGTCTCCCAGACTGCCGCTCACTAACAGAATCATTTACCTCTTCCTACTGTATGTGAAAGCAAAGTATGCAGTGTTCTTGACGTAACGGTAATGGGTATTCTCGGCAGCAATGGTCCCCTGGTGATACAGAGGATGTCTAGTACGTCGTAAATGGAACGGTCCTATTGTTCCGTGCTCCAGTAGATGTTCGGTCTCTGGAGAGCAATTTCTCTCGGAAATAATTGTCTTGTTTCGCAAAACTCTCATGTTAAGTTACAGGTATATATGGAATAACATATTTTGGTGAAAATACAGTTAATTTGCAAGATATGATGTTGAGAAAATGTAGAAAGTTTATATTTTTATTTTTCGTACTTAGACTTTCTCTCACTATTTTTTTTTTTTTTTTGTCCATCTTCTGTTTCCCAATTTTGGTTGTTAAATTTATATGAAATAACGACGCTAACTACCACCAGCGATCACATCAAAAATGACCATGTCAGACCACGAAGGAAGAATTGTAACATGAATTTCCTTAAGTACTTTCGTATTTAATAATACATCTTCAGAAAGAATGAAGATGTATTATTAAATTATTATTTTGATTTTTATTATTATTATGATAATAAAAATAATAAATGTAATACTATTTTGATGCTTATAAAACATCCTTTATGATTTTATAATAATTATAAATAATTTTTATTTAAATTTTACAATTTTATAATTGTTTGTTTTATTATAATTTTATAATTATTTGTTGTATTATAATTTTATAATTATTTGTTTTATTATAATTTTATAATTATTTGTTTTATTATAATTTTATAATTATTTGTTTTATTATAATTTTAAAATTATTATAAAAATTATTTATATTTTTGTTTTACAATAAAAACAACCTCACATTTATACAATATTTGAAAATTGTTTTAAACTGAAACCTGATCTGCCTTTAGGACACACACACACACACACACACACACACACACACACACACACACACACACACACACACACACACACACACACACACACACACACACACACACACACTGTATCTCTCCACACTCCATCTCTTCTCTATCTCTCCCTAAAGGTAGAAAGAGGAAGGAGGATGCTGTACCCATTGCATTCCCCCTACCTCCTCCTTCCCTTCTCTCCTCTCCCATCTCTCTCCATCTCCCCCAATATCCGCCTCTCCATCTCTCTCACCCCCTCACTATCTGTCTCTCTCTTACTCTCTCTCTCTCTCACGTTCTCTCATTCTTCCCCAACTTACAACCAACAACTATCAGTTGCTTGTATTATAACAACAAACATGGGGAGTTAATTGAGTTTGGTGACGTTTTATATATCAAGCGAGGGATGCCTCCATTTGCAAAATTGCAGAATGTTTTAGTAGCGGCAGCAAAAAATATTAGAAGTTGATTTTAATCACGAAAATGTTGGTAGTTTTTCGTAGGTTACAGCCGGAGTGCTGTCTCCATTATTGTGCTTCATATTGATAGATCGTCTTTAATGTTATTTTGCTGAATACTGACGCAATCGGGTTCATACACTTTGTCGTGAATACATATAAAGACACATTTGCATACACATTAACACAAACACACTAAATTGGTGTGAATGTGTATTCATCTTGTTTTACTCGGCTAGTTGTGCTTGCGGGGCTTGAGCTTTGGCTCTTTGGTCCCGTCTATCAGCTGTTAATCAACTGGTGTACAGACTTCTGAGCCTACTGGGCACTATCATATCTACATTTGAATCTGTGTGTGTGTGTTTCTGTGTATGTGTGTGTGTGTGAGTGTGTGTGTATGTGTGTGTGTGTGTGTGTGTGTATTGTTATCTACAAAGCCAACTACTGACCTTGCCTAGGATGTAGCGCATATTAGCTGTATAACTCCCAGGCACCATTTTACACCTTGGTGCACAGGACATGAGGTGAATGGAAATGCTGCCAAATTGTCTTCCCTGCCTCTCTCTCTCTCTCTCTCTCTCTCTCTCTCTCTCTCTCTCTCTCTCTCTCTCTCTCTCTCTCTCTCTCTCTCTCTCTCTCTCTCTCTCTCTCTCTCTCTCGTTGCCTCGTATCTGAATCTGAATAAAGTAACGTGGGTTAATAAAGCAGTCCTACACCGGGTGTGCTCATTTCCACTGCGACCCTTCACGAGTGCCGTTATGGCTCCCATCGGTTGTATTAAACAAGAGACAAATGGGTGTTGTGGAGCCTGACAACTGCCGATATGTTCACCAGGGCGACCACTAACTCCTGCTCCAGTGTTCTCTCCTGTAATTATTTTGGTTAAAAGTCACGACATTTTCACCCGTTTTCTTTGTGACTGAGGCAGTCTTTTTAACAAGTTCGTAATAACTTAAATGAAAGGCGCACTTAAAACATAAAACAAATTATTATTCCCTTGCACAGGGTATAGTGAGAACCCTACACAGCCTACGTATAGTCCTACTAGCTGTCACTAGCCCTGCTAGCTAGTGAGCTCCCACTAGCCCTACATGTAGGGTACTGGGAGCCCTCTACACAGCTTGCAGCCTACCACACAACCCACTCCCAGTCTCACAATAGAGTGTGTAAGGGTTCCCGGGTCAAACTAGTCATTTTAATACTTGTCTGACGCTTCGGACTTTGACCATACTCTTTGAGGGCCGCGGTCAGTCTAACTCTTCGTTCTGTGTTGCTAGACGCTGCAAGGTGAAAAAGATGAATTCAAACAATGAAGGACTCGACACCATCTAGAACATAGCAGATGAAGTCAACGCCGCCGTAGCGTCTAACAAATTAAGGATCAACATTTAAATGTAACGCAGCTGACAGCAACAGACTGGTCAAACATTATGTAAATCTACTGACGTTCAAAGACTAGTTAATGCTAATTAGTATTTACTTACAATTTTTCATTCAACCAAAACCTTCAATTATCTACTCAAAGAACCGGATATATGAGTTAAATGTTATCAAGTAGTAATTTGTCCACCTTTCTACATTGCATTTGAGCGACAACACATATTATAATGATTTAAAAACTGTCGTTTGGTTGGGATTTTTCGTACTCAGCTCCCTTTAGTGAAGGAATGTCCGGTACGCGAAGAAATGTCATCGATTACTATCCCAGAGTACTCGGAAGAACCCCCCAACAACAGGAATAGTTTCAGTAAATCTTGGATTTCTGCCCACGTAGCCTATACTTCACTGAGGCTTACATCCTTCCCGTTGCCACATTGCTGATGCGGCCCAGACTGCTGCATTCTCCGGCAACTTGTCTTCTGTATTGTCTGGTCTAGTGGATCTCAACGGGGGATCCACATGACACTACGTAACGTTCTCTAGTGCGTATACATTCCAACGTGGCTCATATGCGTGTGTGAATCATTTAGGATTACCATAGGGAATATATCTCCAAGGTGGCTCTTGTGTGTATATATTCCAACGCGGTTGAACTGTGTATATGTTTCAACGTGACTGTAGTGTGTATTTATATATATTCCATGATGGCTCTAATTCAAATATATTGATTCAAAGGTTGCTCTAATATTGGCTCTATGTTGGCTCTAGTGTAAGGGTTTATACTTGGTGTACACGAACCATTGCGGGTACATCAGGGGTTTATAATGGGTACGGCAATCCCTATTCTCATGTTTGTTCAGGTGGCTATTTAAAAAGTGGAGCATCTCTTCTCACAACAAAATGAACTAAAATTACTCTTTCCGCATGTGCTTGAAATTGATTTACAGCCTTTTAGAAAGCCTTTTCATACAGATATTGTATGTGTTAATGATTACATTTAGGAAGACTTAATTGACCGTGTGAACGACTCCAGTACTCGTGTTCTCTTTGAGAAATGATCTACTAACAAGTTAAAATAGACATTCATGTCGTAGTTTCGTATCCCAGAGGTAGTTTCTTGCTTTCTTTTACTTTTCACAACAATATGAATTTGAATTTCCAGCTTTCTTCTCGTGAAATCTAAAATAAGATCTCGACTGAATGTGGAGTCTAATCTTTGACAAGCATTAAACAAACCTGCTCCTCGGCTTCCTTTTGCTAGTAGATCAAAAGCAGCTCCAGGCATATCATTAATTCACATTGCAGTTATGACCTTATTAATAATGTTTTAAAACAAGTGATGAGATAACAACTACAAAATTTTTATTTTGTTCTGTTGCAGTTTGTGTAAACTTTTCTAAATATTGTTAATTACGAAGTTTTGTACATTTAGAACAAAGTATATTTTGCTTCCAAGAATTCTGCACAACAATGAGTATAGAATGCAAAAGTGTGATAAAATTTTATTTTCAATTTGTGTTTATGGAATTTTTTTCTTAAATTGTTATGTAGTTATTTATTTGTTGATGTTGTTAACAAATATACGCAACTGAATATTATTCTTAATATTTTTGTTCTTACAATAACGGGGGAATATAGATGACATAAATAATAATTAAAGGCGACGTGGAGAGAAAAAGATTGAAAACCATCTTTTACAGCGTTTAGATATTCCATGGTTTCTCTAGTCACTACAACACCTTGGAATCTATACATCCAAACGAAGCCTTGAAATATATATATATACAGATTTCAGAGAACATCAGGGTGTCATATAACCCCACTTTGAGATCCATTGCTCTAGCCAACCAAACGAACCCTCCTTGAACCCCTGGTAATGTGTTTTACCTGAGTAACTAAACAAAGTTGTCCACTTAACAGAAGCTACAATCATGATCAAAGTGCAGGAAGGCAAATCAAAATTGTTTGTACCCATGGCGCCCTATACAGGCGAAAAGGAGAACTATACGTTTGTTCGCTCAAATGGATGCTCATTGCTTATATTGAAGTCCTCAAAGGACGTAGAGATGTGCAACAGTTCTTTCAATGGTCGTTTACGTTTCTCTATCACGTAATTTAGATTTTATATCTGGCACTGGAATGACGATTGTAGATCCCTGAGCCAGGCACTTCCTCCCTTCTCGTGATGCGTTTATATTGATTGGCACGATTACTGATTGGCACGACTACTGATGGACAAGCACTAAGCTAGGCACCTGGAAGTCCTGACCCAACCACTCCAACACATCCAAACGTCCTATAATACAAATAAACAATGCAAAACTCATCAAGAAACAGATACATTACATTAAATCAGGAATTATTACCTCGATTTCCACCAGATAGATGGCTGGATAGATGACACTCTCACTCTTCTTCTTATAACATTCACATCACTCCAGTCTCCGTTATCATTTACTTTTACCTTTTATCCTCGCGTAAAACTAACACGTCAAACTTTCCTCCGTGAAAACTTTTGCCACTTCCAACTTCTTGTGTCCTTGATGCATTCCTCTCACATTCCTCACAGCCACACGAGCGTGGGTATGTACGGGCCACACAGCCCTGGCAACTTGTGCTTTTTGTGGGGAGATGTTTATAGACATGAGCTCACAAACCTAGACTCTTGTTGACCAGACCACACAATAGAAAGTGAGGGGGACGACAACGTTTCGGTCCGTCCTGGACTATTCTTAAGTCGATTGTGAGACTCTTTGTGATTGTGATTGTGTCTCCAACTTTTAGTCCTGAAATCCCATACCACCAGCATAATCTTATCTCACGCCAATATCCTCACCACTATCACTACACCCCCAATACCCCTACCACTATCACCACACCCCCAATACCCCCACCACTATCACCACAATACCTCGACCACAATATCCTACCACTAAGCCTCCAGTCCTGAGACACACATAATTCGAGTCTAATTTAACCGCAGGTGGGCGATTAGGTCGCAACTCCGCTACGCATGTAAATATAAACTGAACTAAACACAGAAAGAAATCACACTAACGTGACTCCATTAATATGAACAAAATTCTTATTGAGAATTATTTTCTCTCAATAAGAAAATTGACAGGCTATACTATAAACTTATAGTGAGTATAGGCTAGACAAGCTTAAGACATGACACTCTACGGTGCAAACAACCCACATTTAACTTACTATATTAACTTATGTTATTAATTAATAAGGAGCTGTAAAGTATTAAAGACAAGAACATATAATATATATATATATATATATATATATATATATATATATATATATATATATATATATATATATATATATATATATATATATATATATATATATATATATATATATACATATATGTATGTCGTACCTAGTAGCCAGAACGCACTTCTCGCACTACTATACAAGGCCCGATTTGCCTAATAGGCCGAGTGATTTTCTTTATTTCCATTTAATTGTTTCCTTTTAGTTTATTTGAATTATTAGTATTATATTATATTAAGAACATAAATTATTGACTTAGTTGTGTTAGTTTAAGATAGGTTAAGATAGGTTAGGTTAGGTTAGGTAGGGTTGGTTAGGTTCGGTCATATATCTACGTTAGTTTTAACTCAAATTTAAACAAATTAACTCATACATAATGAAATGGATAGCTTTTTCATTTCATAAGAAAAAAATTAGAAAAATATATAAATTCAGGAAAACTTGGCTTATTAGGCAAATCGATCCTTGCACAGTAGGCCGAGTACTGCGTTCTGGCTACTAGGTACAACATATATAGTAAGCTATATAGCATCCTCAATCTACATGAGAGAAAGTGAAAGGAGGAATGAGAGAGAGAGAGGAAGCCAAGAAGTTAATTGTCATTCATATACTTCTAATATCCATCATCAGGTAACCAGACCACAACCCGCAAGATCACCGTTTCCCGCGTTTGATTGTTCAAATAATATTATTTTGTTTGTAGGGAATAAAATAATATTTTATTGTAGGGAATATTATTTTATATTATTGTAAAATATTATTGTAATATTATTGTAAAATATTATGTTATTGTAGGGAATCAGTAAGCTATTTGTTAGCTCTAGTTCAGACAGCAGCATAAGGTTTAAACGTTGAGGTTTCCTTATTATCTTTCCTGAGTAACAATACGAAAAATCTAGATTAAGGATAAACTTGCGGTCGTAGTCTTGTAGGTTCTACAAAACGAGTTTAAGGACCCTGGCAATTCCGGTCGTAGACCTTGGGTGTCTGAACTCCTGGTGGAGCCTGTTCACTGTCTGCGGGTTCGACACTCGTCGGCAGATTTCCGTGAGATTGAAAACGAACAAACTTGGACCAGAGGCCGCAGGTAGTCTAAGTCTTAGGCTTGGCTTTAGACAGGGCTTAAGAATTAACCCAGAACAATGGGTCATAGATGGGAACTCGTGAATAAATTGAGTCTCGCGGACCTCAGAATGAATTTTTAAAGTGTCAAAGCTGTCAGTAAAGGCAACAGGGTAGACGTAGAAGTCCTTGAAGCAAATGCTATTCAAGGTTTTAAAGTAAAGTATGATAAAAAATGAATCATTGCATTAATCTAAGAATGTTCGGTAGGCGGGGCTAGGAGCCTGCAAGCACATCAAGGTGAGAACATCTTCAGTAACTGTCACACTGGCAATTCCAGCCCCCGTGGACTGCTCTCGCTGCCCCTCACTGCTGCCAGCTGCTATTTACATTCATCGCCACCAACCTCACCTGTCCCAATCCCTGCTCACTACCTCACCTGTGCCATCACCACCATCTCCCACATCAGCATCATCAGCATCCACTACCTCACCTACCCCATCACTACCCAGTACCTCTCCTACCCCATCACTAATAGTCAACGGGTTCGGTAGTGGAAAATGATGACCTGGAACAACATGAACAAATCCAAGGCAAATGGATTTGCTTTGGCCGATTTCGAGAGTTTTCCTATTTCATAACAAAGGCTTCCCACGAGATTGACCCGTGAGACCATGTAGTTTTGCAGCTCGTCCGGCCAAACACGCATCACAAACAGGTTGAAGCAGCACATTCAATCAAGCACTTGGTAAGTACCCGCGTGACAGCTTAGACAAAGAGATGTCAGTTCTTCCCGCTGCTTATCTGAGCCTGTCAATATTAAGCTGCCGTCTATGCAACGTCGTCCCGTCTAATACCTTCAGTTGAGAACGTCACTGCCGTTGTATTATCTACATTATGAGGCAACCTGTTAACGTTCAACATAGGACAGTAAAAATAACAGAAAACATAGTGAAAAGTTGACACCTCATTAGTTGGGATTTGATACCCCTAAGGGGATCAGATCAGTCCAAAAGGAAGATCAAATTCCGTGTTGTTTCAGACGGAGCTATACTAGAGTTTTATCTCACTCTAATGAGGTGGATAATGCAATTGTTTGCCTCACAATTCTGAACGCGTTGTACAAAGAATATTAGTAGTATAAAGAGAGAGAGAGAGACTGACTGACTGACAGACAGACATTGACTTTTAGGTGTTGTTTAGCAAAACCGTGTTTTAGCGACATGTTTCAGGCCCAGTAAAAGTATGAAATTTAATTTTGGAAAGTAAATTTTTCAAAACCTTTACCAAGTGAAAAATAAAAGACAGAATATTCATGCAGGAATCATTGATCTCACACTCTCTTTAATATTAATATGACAGAAATGGTAAGATCAATGATTGTAGCTCGAATCTTCTATATATTTCTTAAGTTCTCTCGAGAAGGAAGGTCACCTTGCATTTATTCTAGGGTCAAGGTCCCCGCGGCTCCGTCCCTGACCAGGACTCCTAAGTTAAAAAGTTGAACAATTTATTCCCCAAAGTTGCAGTTTTATTATAGCCTTTTGTTACGAAATGCGTTTCACTGGCCCCGCTCGATATTTTCAAAGGCAGAGTAGAGGTGAATACAATATAACTGATGCAATATAATATTTAACTGAGAGTGAGATGAAGTGAGGTGTCACATGGACCAATAGACCCACTGTAACTTTACCATCTATTTTCCTATGCTGCCTGGTGCAGATTGCTGGATGTTATGTCTTGGTCTTAGAGATGATAGAATGTAACAAAGTGTTTGCTGGGTTTTGACAGTTGGCTGAGTTTGATTCATGTGTAACGCTTCACCTATATGTAATCTATTGTTGTATTTGTCGATTATTTCAGAGTTGTTTGTCAGGATATCTCTCTTGACGATATGGTTGTGTGTAGAGACTGTAAGTCCCTTCATGTGGCCTTACTGCTTGTCTTGCCTATATACTGAGATCGTTGGGGCTGCCAGTCCCCTAGTGGCTACGTGAAGGCCTTCACGACATGCTTCTCTTTCAAGGACTTTCAATTTGTATCGGGAGAATTTTTCATAAGCAACTTGGCGTTCTTCATGTTTATTTAATATATTAAACTCCGTCATATATTTGATGTTGGTGGGGGTTATGTTGTTATCGATAATTTCTTTCCGTTATGTGAGCCGATGAAAAGAAGTTCCTTTTAACAGGAGGGACACACCAATTTATTGGTCTCTTCAACATATCCGTTAGTGAGCAAATTAATTGGAACACTGAGATGAATCGAATTAGCGACCAGTTGTACACTAAGCCCCGCACCTTACCCCTGTACCCCACGACATGGTAAAAGTTATACAACCTGGGATTTAACTGAATCCACAGGAAGTCTGAAGGCTTCTACTGAAGCCAGTCCAAGTATACCATATACCCTCCATACATGCTGGTGTAGGCAAAGTAGTTCATCAACCGTACGATCCATCTTCAGATACACAATGTATATCTGATAAGAGTGGGTATATGTATCCACTTATGGTGGATATGTATAGGTGGTGGGTATATGTATTAACCAGGCAACGGATTGGTTAAAGTTGGCTTTCAGGTTCCTTGATGTTGACAGTCTCATACACATATTCAGGATTTTTATTTTATTTTATTTTATAAGTTTATTGAGGTAAAATACACACAAAGGGATGGGGTAGCTCAAGCTATTCTCACCCCGTTCAGTACATCGTGTTAATACATAGACACACATCACAAGCAATAAACGTATTACCGAACATTCTGAGAGATAAACATATATTCAGGATTGTACTTTCCAGTAGCCTATAGTTACAGGTCTCTGTAGCTCTCATTCTCTCACTCTAATTCTCGTTCCTTATCACCAATCCTTCCTCCCTCCTATCTTGCTTCTTTCTTCTCGATCTCTTACTCCTTCGTAGAAGATAACCGCTGACCAGCTGCCATTTTAGACTTTGCCTGGCAGCTACTAAAGCACAGAGGGTTTAGTGATCCACGTCCACATCATATAAATTATTATCTACATTTCAATGGATAATAAATATTTCCTTCGCCTGGGCACAAGGAGACTCGAACCACCGACCCCATGATTGGGAGACACAAGCGCTATCCACTATAATATGAAATTTGTTCTGGAATCTGTCCTTATTAAGGCTGTTCATATATATAAACACATATGAATATATAATTTTTTATAACTTGTTAACACTACAAAAACTATTGTGCTCAGAAACATATTAGCTTCCAACTGCAAAACAAACTCTTGTAGACTTTTTACTTCAGTTTAATATTAAATTTCTTTAGTAAACTTTTATTATTTGGAACGTAAAAGTTCTCATGGAATTGAAATATATTTTCTCAATATAAGATTTGCCGTCATACTATATATATATATATATATATATATATATATATATATATATATATATATATATATATATATATATATATACATATGTATATATATATCTTGTTCTCCTCTCTCTCTCTTGTTCTTTTTCAGATATTTTCCGTTCATTGCAAATTTGGCACTAGATGTGGAGACAGATTATACCATTTAATTAACTTAGCATTTTTTATTTTTTATTTATTTATTTTAGCCCAGTGTGTGGGGACACTGACGTTCATATTTGTGAGCCGTGATCTTTTAGCATTTAAACAAAAACGTTGTTCATTAATAGAAAAGTGTTCTTACATTCGTATTGCTGACGCATTTGCTTCCATTATTCAAGAGCATTTGTGATTGTTGGCTCTTGTGGTGTTTTGAGCGCGCTCTCGCGGTTCATATGTGTGAACCAGGATTAATATATGAATCATATATGTCGTACCAGGAACAACATCTTCTAAGATTCACGATTGTTAAACTGAGCAAGATATAAAGTGTATTGAGTTTCCATCCATTTAACACAATGATGAAATTTCAACATTTCTGACCTTCTTAAAAGAATGTTTTATAAATAACTATTTGAATATATTGAAGGAAGACTAGGGGAGAGGAAAGAAGGGAGGGTAAGAGGTAAAAAGAGAGGGAAGGGAAGAGAGAGACAGAGACCCGGGTGCAGCCGGGTATCCCATCAAGTATCTAAAGGAGGGAACGTTTCTTTTTTGTATGTCACTCCGAGATTGGATGCCAGATGCTTGAGATTGATGGTCAGTCCAGAATGAATTTCCAATCCGCTTGGACAGTCGGGGATTGAAAGCCGACTTGCAAGAACCTAGACCGTCGCCCTACTGTCCAGTCCAAGTGGTTGGTCCAGTCTCCCCTTAAGTTTCCCATGATGAGTCTAAGGGTGTTATCTTTCCTTCTTTACCCCTGACTCTCCTCTCTGCCTTTCTTATCCCCTCCAGCAGCATCTCCCTCTCACCCTTCTCCCCCCCCTCTTCATCCCTCCCTCACTACCCCTTTTCATCTTCTCTCTCTCTCTCTCTCTCTCTCTCTCTCTCTCTCTCTCTCTCTCTCTCTCTCTCTCTCTCTCTCTCTCCCTGTCTCCTACCTTCTCCTTCCCTCTCTCCTCCACTACTACCCCTTTCCTTCCCCTCTCTAACCCTCTTACCCCTCTTCTCTCTGTCAGAAAATGTAATATTGTGAAGCTCTGAAAACTGCATTTTGCTCAACGCAAAAAGTCAATTCCTGACATACACACAAGTCAAATCTCTGGCGGCAATCGAAGGCTTTATGGGCCAGATGTAACCAACGTCAAA
Source organism: Procambarus clarkii (assembly GCF_040958095.1). Classification (NCBI taxonomy): domain Eukaryota; kingdom Metazoa; phylum Arthropoda; class Malacostraca; order Decapoda; family Cambaridae; genus Procambarus; species Procambarus clarkii. The sequence goes on from NC_091201.1 coordinate 23,101,770, forward strand.
ATAGATAGAACAAATTATATAAAATAAATGTCTTCGAGTAATATCTGAAGTTGCTATTATATTTAATATTAATATCATTAATATTACTAAGAATTTTGGAGTTAATGTATATACTGCTTTTATTGATACAATTATAAGTACAGTTCCTTTTGTTATTACTGAATACATTTTCAGTGTAGGTGATATTACTTATCCTATTTTCCATAGTGTTACTATTACTGATAATATTTTCCATGTCACTATTACTGTTGCTATTCTTGCTAATATTATAATAACTATAGATGATGATTAGTAATGATATTATTGTGGTCATTTCTGTTGACGTAATTATTGCAAGTATTGTTGCTAGTCTCTTCGTGTTACCGTTACTATTGATGCTATTGTCCCCATTATCATTTAATATTACATTACCATTGGTAAGTATATATACATATATATATATATATATATATATATATATATATATATATATATATATATATATATATATATATATATATATATATATATATATATATATATATACTTATATAGCTGCTATTCCTAATGTTGCTGCTATGACTGTGACTATTGTATATACATGTAGTATACTACTGTATATTGTAGTATACAATGATGACATTTGTTCCATCAACCAGGAAACACAAATTACACACAGTCAGCTCCCTGGGTAACCTTATAGTCTCTACGTCAACAAATAATAAAAAGGTTCAAAAACTAAATGTAATTGGATTTTCTGTTAAAAATTGCCTCATCCCTTTGGTTGGGATCGAATCCAAAGTGATCAGCATTGAAATGGAATCGGATCGCTTTTGTTCGCTTTATGCTTAATGTTTTTGTGGGTGATGAAGGATCTGTATGTTTATAGTAATTTTCCTGATAACTAATCCGTTGAAAATCCAAACGTTTAGATATGAGAGGGAAGTGTAATGATATCAGTTATTATGATTTAAATATATTAGTTAAATATTTAGTGTATTGTTTTCAAACCTTTTACTAACAACCAAACTCGCGTCAGTTCTAAACCGCAAATTTCCCTTCAAAAATAAAATATATTCTCCTTTTAGAATATTCTAAAATATTCTTCTCCATATATTCACCTCCCAGTGGAGGCCTGGTCGATGACCGGGCCGCGGGGACTCTAAGCCCCGAAAGCACCTCAAGGTAACCTCTTTCAAACATTTCACACGCAAGCCTCACTCAGTTTTTCTGGCTTGATTCGTAACAATACTTATTTATATGCCTAATTATGTCTAAGTCAGCTCTCAGACACTCTAGTCCATCCTCTCCGTGCCAGTTGTATCAGGAGCAGGTGACGTGCCTCCCAGATAATGTACAATGCTTCACCGACATTCCTTATGTTGTTAGTAGCTATAAGTTAGTTGAGTAATTTATTATGCACTGCCATTCCGTAGGCGGTGTTGGAAAAGGTTCAAGGTAAAACAGTTCGGGAACTGAGCCCCACAGTTCGTTTAGACAAGCAAGTAACAATCTTACGAAGCTAGTTTTATACATTTTTAATACACAGATTCAATTAATTTTTTTTATTTTTTAATTTCAATTCAAGTTAATTTTTACAACTTGTATGAGTACATTAAGTCTTGCGGAGTGGGTCCAAGGCACGTTAACTTAACAGCCTTGCAGTAGTCTATTATAGACTCAGTTGACTGGCCACAGTTCCTTTATGAACACCAACATTGACTGTTTATAAAGTCAATGTCGTAGTAACAGTATCCACCTCTCAATGTCTAAGTTACGCTACTTGTAAATATATAAATATATATAATTATAGGTGTGGCGGTGATAATATAAATACCAGAACACTTTTATTTTGCTCAGAAGATTAACGAGAATGAAAATAGAACTAATACTACCGTACACCTCATATATTTCTATTGACAACCGGCAAAAAAGGGAATCAATCCGTGGCCTAATGCAATCTGATCGTATCTATTCAAATCCGATCTTATCAATTCAAATCTGATTGTATCAATTTAGATCCAATCGTATCTATTCAATCCCGACTGTATACATTTGGGAGCGTTTTTTCCGCTTTTATTCAAAGGATTTTATAGTCAGTAGTCGACTACCCAACTGTCAAATATGATCGTTCCATATTCTGAAACGAGGGGTGATGGTTGTCCGGTAGTTACCAATGGTTGTTAGAATGATGATTTTAACGTGGCATAAGTGGTGATGAGCAGGTCACCAGCGGAAGTAGAATGGAAAATGGCAACACATTACTTCTAATGGCTCATAATATTATCACTGAGGGTGTGGTAGGAGCTGAACCAATAACTTTGATGTCATAATAACATAATAACAGCGCCGGTAAAAATCTTTCCACATTATAATTTGTCCTAATATGTACTGATTGTGAACAAGTGCAATATTATTCGTACTAAACATATTAAAAATTGGGCACATTAGAAACGTTGTATTTCGTATATGAGGTAAAAAAAAATCAGTATTAACAAATCTATATATATATATGAGAAAGAGATTGTTTGGATGTTGGTCCGAGGTAGGAAGGCAGATGCCTGGGGGGATAGCCTTATTATCCTTAGCAGGATTAGATAACTTTTTATGAGGAGTGTCATAGTGGAAGGGTTTAGGCCTCTATGACAAGGGGTCGTGTCGTAGGGACCGACAGGTGTTTTAAAATCGTGTAAACTCGATTTTTAAAACGAGTTTACAAGTTTTAAAATCGTGCTTACGTAAAGAACTGTGATATAAGGAACTTTCTCTCTCTCTCTCTCTCTCTCTCTCTCTCTCTCTCTCTCTCTCTCTCTCTCTCTCTCTCTCTCTCTCTCTCTCTCTCTCTCTCGCAAAATAAAAATCAAAATTTTTATGTTATATACTGAATCATTTGACATTATCCTTCGCACATTACATTAAGTCCACGTTTACAATTACAATCCTTCAGCATAACACTCAAAGAAATGGAATTATAAAACAAAAATATATTATGGAACGAGATGATCGTGGTTAATATTCAAGAAATTTATAGAATTAACTTTATCATGCTTTAACGTATATAAAACGAATTCAGGAGTACTGCTTAGTTCTCGAATTGTTTTAAATTAAAAAAAAAAATTATTTGATATCTTCGATAGTTCAACCATACTTTATTATGAAATCGTGTGTATGTGTATGTATATATATATATATATATATATATATATATATATATATATATATATATATATATATATATATATATATATATATATATATATATATATATATATATATATATATATATTTTCTGATGGTCTCTAGAGCAAATAATAATATTCGTATTGCAATATTTATATTAGGACTTATTATGCATGATCCCAAACCGCGCAAATATGTTAGAAATTTATGTAGTTAATCCTATACAATACAAGAATACAACGTCACCAGAACAACGATATATTTGGATGCTCCCGGCCAAGCTTTATTAGCTCGTTCATTGGTAAAACTTTCAGTTTTATTATTTTAGAGTTATATAACATTTTTCTTCAACTTACTTGACAAGATCTCTTCAAGATATTTGAATGCTGGCTCGGCAGTGAAAATAAAAAAAAATCATTATTTTCTGAAAATTTTCATATTTTTGCTTGTTTGATTTCATTGCTATTCTAGGAAATGTTCGTTAAATGTGGGTTTATTTGTTTGAGACTCGTTGACATTTTCAGTTTTGGTATATCCATCTTCCCGAAATCCGTAATTCCAAATCGCATATGTTTTCTTTGTAATTTGTTTTTCTAAGTGAATTTTGAATAACATTTCGAACCAGAATAAAAGTAAACAAATTAAATAAAAATGAATTGTAATTTTCGTTGGTAATTTTTTTTGTTTTGACTCGCTGGCAGTTTTATTTATGCTATTAATAATTTGTACTCAAAGAAATGTGGATCCCCAAAATGTATCCTAACTGCTTACGCACAGTATTTGTAATCATAGTTTTGTCGTAATTCGGGATTAATTTATCTCCAAATTCCATTTTGCTGATAAAGATATAGGCTACATCTGTCCTATAAGGTCCCAATACTATCAAAAGTATTGGGACAGTAAATACTTTGCCTAAAGTATTTACTGTAAGACAAGCATATAATTCAGATGATATTGACTCCTATAACTGATCATATTCATTAGCTTATCATCTTCCATAGCTGATCAGCTCTAGCATCATAGGTGATTAGCTGATCCCGTACCTCGTCGTCTCCTATTCCATGACTTCATATACTCGTGTGGGTCATGTTTACCCTCCCCCAGTAATCTGCTCCTGCTCGACTACGCTGTTTACCTGCTCAGAGCTTTAACTCCTTGCTTCATTTTCCTCATCAATATTACATACTCAATTTAGTTTTTTTTTGCAAAGCGGTTTCCACTTTTAAATTAAAACTTTGCTAATTTCTCGGGTCAAAATGTTTTTATCTTCTGTTTCGTACTGTACAACACGGCTTAGCCTACTGGAGTAGCTCAGCATAGCGCAGCACCGTACAGCAGCATTAGTAACAACACAGTACTGCTCAGCAGCAATAACAGGAGCAACGTAGCACAGCACAGCAGCAAAAACAGATCGCTTCACAGCAGAAGCAACAGAGCACTGCACAACAGTATTACAAGAGCAGTACGCAACAGAAACAGCGTCAGAAGATTACTACACAACAGCAGCAGCAGCAACAGGTGAAACCAAGCACTGTCACAAGAGCAGCATCAATACAGCACTCCACAGCAACTGTAACATCAGCAGCAATAGCAGGCATCGTCAGCACACAGCAGACCAATAGCTATATTCCCCCCAGGCGCTTACATGTTTTTCCTCTCAATGGCTGTCCCTGGGAGCTATTGTTGAAACTAATGGGTTTTCCTCACCCCTCCACGACAAGGCAAATATCGAAACCTTACTCACTCACACTCTTCCATTTCCCTAATAAAGCACTCCTCTCTCTCTATGTTCTCTCAAGGCACTCACATCATTCTACCAAAAAGATGTTCCTAAAGAAATGTGAAAACGGTAGAAATTACGGCTCTGTATCACTGGCGCAGACTGTTTAATAACGCCTTTTGTGATCATTCAGTGACATGTCTTTTAGACTCCTAGTGACATGTGGAGTGTCACTTAGACGGTTTTCAGATACCATGTGGGAAGCTCCAGGTACTAGTTCACACTTTATTATGGTGTGAGCATGATGAAGAAACTTTATGAACCTAATCATAGCTAAAAAATGAAGGATCATTTGAATTTTGATCATGCGTTATATATTTTTTTCACAGCCATGGATTAACAGAGCTTTCTACCCACGTGTGTGTGTGTGTGTGTGTGTGTGTGTGTGTGTGTGTGTGTGTGTGTGTGTGTGTGTGTGTGTGTGTGTACTCACCTAGTTTATGCCTGCGGGTGTCGAGCTTCGGCTCTTTGGTCCCCTCCTCTCAACCACCAATCAACTGGTGTACAGATTCCTGAGCCTTCTGGGCTCTCTCATATCTATATTTGAAGCTGTGTATAGAGTCAGCCTCCACCACATCACTACCTAATGCATTCCACCTGTTAACAACCTGACACTGAACACATTCTTTCTAATATTTCTGTGGCTCATTTTCGTACTCAATTTCCACCTGTGTTCCCTTGTGCGTGTTCCACCCATACTAAATGTTTGGCTTTGTTCATTCTGTCAGTTCCTTTGAGAATTTTGTAGGTGGTGATCATGTCTCCCCTAACACTTGTGTCTTCCAAATACGTGAGGTTTAGTTTCCGTAGTCTTTCCTCGTACTTCATACCTCTCAGTTCTAGGACTACTCTGACGGCATGCCTCTGTATCTTCTCTTTGTATTGTGCTTACGTAGGTATTGACTTTAGGTTGGAGCTGCATTCTCCAGGATTGGTCTGACATTAGTGGAATACAAGGTTCTGTATGATTTCTTACACAAGTTTCTGAATGCAGTTCTCATGTTGGTCTATCTAGAGCCCTGGTTTGGAACATCTTAGACTCGTGCAGCTTCACTCCCCAAGACGGTTGTTATTGTTGTAGATTCAGCTACTGGGACCAAAAAGTTCCAAGTAGCACGGACTATGGTACTCTTCTGTCCCATCTTTTGTAGCATTCCCTCTTCTGGTGTCCCACCTCTCTCTCTCTCTCTCTCTCTCTCTCTCTCTCTCTCTCTCTCTCTCTCTCTCTCTCTCTCTCTCTCTCTCTCTCTCTCTCTCTCTCTCTCTCTCTCTCTCTCTCTCTCTCTCTCTCTCTCTCTCTCTCTCTCTCTCTCTCTCTCTTGCTCTCGCTCTCGTTCTCTCGCTCTCGTTCTCTCTCTCTCTCTCTCTCTCTCTCTCTCTCTCTCTCTCTCTCTCTCTCTCTCTCTCTCTCTCTCTCTCTCTCTCTCTCTCTCTCTCTCTCCCCCACCATCCGTTGTACTGGATACATGAAATTGTTACTGAATTCTGTTAATACACATAACCGTATTGCAAAATAAGATATAGAAACAACGCGACCTGTGATCCCACAGAACCCGTAGTGAAGTTTAGGTAAAAATATGAAAGCTGAGTTGGGGAAAGTGAACCGAAATATTAAACAATATTCGCACAATCGGTTTATATAGTAGGGAAGGGCATCCATCAGTCGTGGAAACAAGAAAAAACAAAGGTTTGAATGAAAACATTTTATTTTATCTGAATTGGAAGCAAGTTTTGAACAACGGAACCGAACATGGTAGATAGGCTGACAAACATATAAATAAAGTGGGTAGGAAGAAAGAAGGATACACAAAAATACAATATATATATATATGTATATATATATATATATATATATATATATATATATATATATACATATATATATATATATATATATGACACCACCAGGATTCGAACCAGACTGCAGGGATCACCCCGCAAGCTACATAGAACTAATGTCGCTCCATGTAACAAACTTTTGAAAAAAATTAAATTCTTATAGTAATATGCTCCATAAATCATTAATCTTAGGAAACTTGGCAGAAATTTCCATTCCCGCCTTAACACAATTACATTCGGGCTGTGTTAGACACAGACGGAATTAAATTTAACAACTTTAAATCATTTGTAATGTTGTGGAAATCTGTAAGCTTGAATAGTTTCAGAAGATTACAGAGTTTAGCTGCTGTACTGGGGCGGGCTGGCAGTAGCATATGTGATATTGTTCTAGCAGATGTCACTTTGAGGGTATGTTTGTAAGCTTTCCAGAACCGTTTAGGTTAACGTGAGTGTTGTCTCTGACTGTTGACGACAGTTGCTAATTGCTTTCCTTCAAAGGGAGTTGGGAACCTCTGCATATTGTCTCGCCGAAGATGTGTAAGCAAATATCTCCGTTAGATTCGTTTAGGGCAGTATTTATGTTACAAACTTTATATTAACCTCTAAGAGAAATATTTGTCGATGCAGATGTGGAGTCACAATAACGTGGCTGAAAAATTTTGACCAAACCACACACTAGAAAGGGAAGAGACGTCTCCTCACTTTCTTGTGTGTGGTTTGGTCAATATTTGTCGATGCTTCTAGGCTAGTGGAGTCCTGGCTGTCAACTAGGACCGCTTCTGTTTCAACACTAGTGTGAGGGTTAACTGAACATTGTCGTACAGTCGGGGGCGCGCCCACACGTGGGTCAATGGCAAGGTTGGTCGGGGTGTAGTGGGTGTGATGGAGGCCGGGCGGTGAGGGTAAGCTAGGGGGTGATTGGGTGGGCCGGGTGATTGGGTGGGCCGGGTGATTGGGTGGGCCGGGTGATTGGGATCATCTCTGGGCGGGAGGGACGGTTGGGGCGGTGATTGTATTGGCTGGGGGAAGCAAGAGTGACAGTATAGATTGTTCCTTTTGCCAGGGTGATACTCTGTGATATGTATGAGTGTATATATATAGCGAATTTGTTACCTCTGGGATGAGTATGACACACAACAAAGTAGGCAGGGCATAGGGTGCTAGCTCTAACATCACTGTATAGCCACTGATATGTATGCACTATATATATATCGAGGGCTTAAAAGATAAACAAAACAGAAAAAGCCAGTTTGCTATTAAACATTGGGCCTAGGAGCTGGTGTTTACAACCTAAGAGTATTGTTGTGAGTGGCAATATGAAATCTAAATGGCTGCAGCCATTACCCTGCCCTGTACCGTGGTGGTATGGCGGTACTATCCCTCGACAGATGGGTTCCCTTAACTCTTCTGAGGATCACTTTCCCCTCTGACCGAGCCCTTCCCGCCGTTATAGTCGTCGTGGAAGGCTCTCTCCGGAGCACTGCTGTGGACAATTGAAACAACGGAAAAGGTTCAGAAAATACCGTTGATTGGAGCCATGAAAGGATTACTAGTGCTGGCTGGTGTCTCCCACTTATGTTTCGGGAGATCTTGGCTGAAGTTTCACTTGATTGGTTTTGCCGTATAGTAGTAACAGAGCAAGCCATGAGGGCTACTTTATGTGATCTTCAGAAATATATATATATATATACATATATATATATATATATATATATATATATATATATATATATATATATATATATATATATATATATATATATATATATATATATATGCGAACAAGCCAGAATGGTCCCCTGGACAATATGCAACTGAAAACTCACACCCCAGAAGTGACTCGAACCCATACTCCCAGAAGCAACACAACTGGTATGTACAAGACGCCTTAATCCACTTGACCATCACGACCGGACATAATGAGGTGATAGCCGAGGCTATTTGAACCACCCCACCGCCGGCACTCGGATAGTTATCTTGGGCATAGCATTTTACCAAATCACCTCATTCTTAGGGGCACACGTGAGGAACACAAATGCGAACAAGCCAGAATGGTCCCCTGGACAATATGCAACTGAAAACTCACACCCCAGAAGTGACTCGAACCCATACTCCCAGAAGCAACACAACTGGTATGTACAAGACGCCTTAATCCACTTGACCATCACGACCGGACATAATGAGGTGATAGCCGAGGCTATTTGAACCACCCCACCGCCGGCACTCGGATAGTTATCTTGGGCATAGCATTTTACCAAATCACCTCATTCTTAGGGGCACACGTGAGGAACACAAATGCGAACAAGCCAGAATGGTCCCCTGGACAATATGCAACTGAAAACTCACACCCCAGAAGTGACTCGAACCCATACTCCCAGAAGCAACACAACTGGTATGTACAAGACGCCTTAATCCACTTGACCATCACGACCGGACATAATGAGGTGATAGCCGAGGCTATTTGAACCACCCCACCGCCGGCACTCGGATAGTTATCTTGGGCATAGCATTTTACCAAATCACCTCATTCTTAGGGGCACACGTGAGGAACACAAATGCGAACAAGCCAGAATGGTCCCCTGGACAATATGCAACTGAAAACTCACACCCCAGAAGTGACTCGAACCCATACTCCCAGAAGCAACACAACTGGTATGTACAAGACGCCTTAATCCACTTGACCATCACGACCGGACATAATGAGGTGATAGCCGAGGCTATTTGAACCACCCCACCGCCGGCACTCGGATAGTTATCTTGGGCATAGCATTTTACCAAATCACCTCATTCTTAGGGGCACACGTGAGGAACACAAATGCGAACAAGCCAGAATGGTCCCCTGGACAATATGCAACTGAAAACTCACACCCCAGAAGTGACTCGAACCCATACTCCCAGAAGCAACACAACTGGTATGTACAAGACGCCTTAATCCACTTAGACGCCCAAGATAACTATCCGAGTGCCGGCGGTGGGGTGGTTCAAATAGCCTCGGCTATCACCTCATTATGTCCGGTCGTGATGGTCAAGTGGATTAAGGCGTCTTGTACATACCAGTTGTGTTGCTTCTGGGAGTATGGGTTCGAGTCACTTCTGGGGTGTGAGTTTTCAGTTGCATATTGTCCAGGGGACCATTCTGGCTTGTTCGCATTTGTGTTCCTCACGTGTGCCCCTAAGAATGAGGTGATTTGGTAAAATGCTATGCCCAAGATAACTATCCGAGTGCCGGCGGTGGGGTGGTTCAAATAGCCTCGGCTATCACCTCATTATGTCCGGTCGTGATGGTCAAGTGGATTAAGGCGTCTTGTACATACCAGTTGTGTTGCTTCTGGGAGTATGGGTTCGAGTCACTTCTGGGGTGTGAGTTTTCAGTTGCATATTGTCCAGGGGACCATTCTGGCTTGTTCGCATTTGTGTTCCTCACGTGTGCCCCTAAGAATGAGGTGATTTGGTAAAATGCTATGCCCAAGATAACTATCCGAGTGCCGGCGGTGGGGTGGTTCAAATAGCCTCGGCTATCACCTCATTATGTCCGGTCGTGATGGTCAAGTGGATTAAGGCGTCTTGTACATACCAGTTGTGTTGCTTCTGGGAGTATGGGTTCGAGTCACTTCTGGGGTGTGAGTTTTCAGTTGCATATTGTCCAGGGGACCATTCTGGCTTGTTCGCATTTGTGTTCCTCACGTGTGCCCCTAAGAATGAGGTGATTTGGTAAAATGCTATGCCCAAGATAACTATCCGAGTGCCGGCGGTGGGGTGGTTCAAATAGCCTCGGCTATCACCTCATTATGTCCGGTCGTGATGGTCAAGTGGATTAAGGCGTCTTGTACATACCAGTTGTGTTGCTTCTGGGAGTATGGGTTCGAGTCACTTCTGGGGTGTGAGTTTTCAGTTGCATATTGTCCAGGGGACCATTCTGGCTTGTTCGCATTTGTGTTCCTCACGTGTGCCCCTAAGAATGAGGTGATTTGGTAAAATGCTATGCCCAAGATAACTATCCGAGTGCCGGCGGTGGGGTGGTTCAAATAGCCTCGGCTATCACCTCATTATGTCCGGTCGTGATGGTCAAGTGGATTAAGGCGTCTTGTACATACCAGTTGTGTTGCTTCTGGGAGTATGGGTTCGAGTCACTTCTGGGGTGTGAGTTTTCAGTTATATATATATATATATATATATATAATATATATATATATATATATATATATATATATATATATATATATATATATAATATATATATATATATAATATATATATATATATATATATATATATATATATATATACATATATATATATATGTCGTACCTAGTAGCCAGAACGCACTTCTATGCCTACTATTCAAGGCCCGATTTGCCTAATAAGCCAAGTTTTCATGATTAATTATATTTTCTCTAATTTTTTTCTTTTGAGATTATAAAGCTACCCATTTCATTATGTATGAGGGTAATTTTTTTTCATTGGAGTTAAAATTAACGTAGATATATGACCAAACCTAACCAACCCTACCTAACCTAACCTAACCTATCTCTATAGGTTAGGTTAGGTTAGGTGGCCGAAAAAGTTTGGTTAGGTTAGGTTAGGTAGGTTAGGTTGTCGAAAAACAATTAATTCATGAAAACTTGCCTTATTAGGCAAATCGGGCCTTGCATAGTAGGCATAGAAGTGCGTTCTGGCTACTAGGTACGACATATATATATATATATATATATATATATATATATATATATATATATATATATATATATATATATATATATATATATATATATATATATATATATATATATATATGTCGTACCTAGTAGCCAGAACGCACTTCTCAGCCTACTATACAAGGCCCGATTTGCCTAATAAGCCAAGTTTTCATGAATTATTTGTTTTTCGACTACCTAACCTACCTAACCTTACCTAACCTAACTTTTTCGGCTACCTAACTTAACCTAACCTATAAAGATAGGTTAGGTTAGGTTAGGTAGGGTTGGTTAGGTTCGGTCATATATCTACGTTAATTTTAACTCCAATAAAAAAAATTGACCTCATATAGAATGAAATGGGTAGCTTTATCATTTCATAAGAAAAAAATTAGAGAAAATATATTACTTCAAGAAAACTTGGCTTATTAGGCAAATCGGGCCATGCATAGTAGGCTGAGAAGTGCGTTCTGGCTACTAGGTACGACATATATATATATACATATATATATATATATATATATATATATATATATATATATATATATATATATATACATATATATATATATATATATATATATATATATATATATACATATATATATATATATATATATATATATATATATATATATATATATATATATACATATATATATATATATATATATATATATATATATATATATATATATATATATATATATATATATATATATATATTACTTATCTTTTGACTTGGTTTCCGTGTTTCGTTTGTAAGGTTTCGAAAGATTGTTGTAGACAAACAGAAGCACGAATGAGCATATTATGATATAGACACGAAATAATTATTAAAATGTAGACATGAACACTCGTATTACAATTAAGACACGAAAAGGTTCATTACAGTTGTAACACAACCAAACATATACAAAAGTAATCACGAAGAAGTGAATGATGATATAGACATGAACGATCATTTCACAATGTAGTCTATATTAGAAGGTAATGCTTTTTGTATAAGTTTTGTTGAATAAGATAACCATTTGAGTATGCCAAAACAATTTAAAACATTATAATTGCCATATTCTCCTCTAATTAAAGACGTTTCACTTGAATAACTCCCTGGAATCTGCCTCAGCGCTTAGGGGGAAAGACCTCATATCGCCTGAATTCACTGTAATGAACAGCATTAGTGCAATGCCAAAATAGGACGATTTTTAATTAATGAACATAGCGATGACTGGTCTCCTTGGCAGACGGCAGATGGTTGAATTCATTGGCAGATATTTAAGGCCTTAGAAGATAGCTGGACTCCTTGGCAGATATAAGGTTTGATAACGTGCAAATAACGAGGAGAATATTAGTGAATTAAAAATGGTTTCCATACGTTAGCAAAAAAATTTAAAGATTGAAATGAAATATGTCTGGATTTTGCTCGAAATTAATTAAGCAGATTTGTCGAACTAAGAACCACAAAAGTATTCAACAAGCCATTCTTGAAGTTGTCTTGAGATGATTTCGGGACTTTAGTGTCCTCGCGGCCCGGTCCTCGACCAGGCCTCCACCCCCAGGAAGCAGCCCGTGACAGCTGACTAACACCCAGGTACCTATTTTACTGCTAGGTAACAAGGGCATAGGGTGAAAGAAACTCTGCCCATTGTTTCTCGCCGGCGCCCGGGATCGAACCCGGGACCACAGGATCACAAGTCCAGCGTGCTGTCCGCTCGGCCGACCAGCTCCCTTACATTACTGAATACGTCAGAGAAAAAATCCTAGATCTTGTTCTCATTATTGCTTGTTGCGCATTTGATGCAAGATTTTCTGGGAAGCAACTTGCAACAGCGATTATTCAACACAAAACTTCAGACTTCGTTAGTGCCGAGCGCAATGTTGAGTTTATTATCTGAAAATAAACAAAATAACGTAAATGCTCTGTTAATATTGTTTGAAGAGATTCAAAAGCGTTCATTTTTAGAGCTATGCAAGTCTTGTCTAGAGACAATGGAGGACTTACCAGCGATTTCCAAGAGCTTCTTGTGTAAACTAATTATCGTCTCCCGAAGCTCCAAGGCTCCAGCGAAGACAATACAGTGCCTCTACCTCATGAGAGTAAATTACGCTACTATGATACAATCTATTTTAAGTTTGACAACAATTTTGCCATGGACAGGAGAGTGCTTTTACCTTCAGTCAATGTCACAACTTAATGGAGGAAAACAGTACAAAAAACTTCAGCTGTTGTTGGCAGTGCTTTCAAAGAGAGAATTACAGTGATGTAAGTACACGGTATATTATAATGATGTTAATACATAATATATATAATATGGATAGTAGTGTAGAGGTATTACAAAGATGTCAGTAAAGAGCATAATGCAGTGATATTACATATTATCTTATAGTGTTGCTAGTAGATAGTATATTAAAGTGTTGCTAGTACAGAGTATAATACAATCATAATAGCATCTACAGGTAGTACACAATTTTATTGTTACAAATTCAGGAGATGGGCAGTATAATGTCCACCCACCTCCAGTACAGTTCAGTCCACTACGGGCTCACCATAGCCCGTGCTACTTGGAACGTTTTGTTTCAGGTAGCCAATCTTAAACAACATCCAGCACAGCAAATACTCACTCCTACCTCCAGAAAGGAGAGTGCTTATCTCTCACTACCTCCAGAAAGGAGAGTGCTTATCTCTCACTACCTCCAGAAAGGAGAGTGCTTATCTCTCACTACCTCCTGAAAGGAGAGTGCTTATCTCTCACTACCTCCTGAAAGGAGAGTGCTTGTCTCTCACTACCTCCAGAAAGGAGAGTGCTTATCTCTCACTACCTCCTGAAAGGAGAGTGCTTATCTCTCACTACCTCCTGAAAGGAGAGTGCTTGTCTCTCACTACCTCCAGAAAGGAGAGTGCTTGTCTCTCACTACCTCCAGAAAGGAGAGTGCTTATCTCTCACTACCTCCAGAAAGGAGAGTGCTTGTCTCTCACTACCTCCAGAAAGGAGAGTGCTTGTCTCTCACTACCTCCAGAAAGGAGAGTGCTTATCTCTCACTACCTCCTGAAAGGAGAGTGCTTGTCTCTCACTACCTCCAGAAAGGAGAGTGCTTGTCTCTCACTACCTCCAGAAAGGAGAGTGCTTGTCTCTCACTACCTCCAGAAAGGAGAGTGCTTTTCTCTCACTACCTCCAGAAAGGAGAGTGCTTGTCTCTCACTACCTCCAGAAAGGAGAGTGCTTGTCTCTCACTACCTCCAGAAAGGAGAGTGCTTATCTCTCACTACCTCCAGAAAGGAGAGTGCTTGTCTCTCACTACCTCCAAGGAGACCAACACAACATGCTATCTAACAACCAATGTTCTCCCTCTTCCAGACTATTTACAGTGTCAATATTTACCTCTCTGTGTCACCATTGCTCGTATCCACCATCGTCTAATTAAATTCTCTGTTCTTTTTTTTTCTGAAATTTTTATTTTGCATGATAAGCTTTCTGCTTTGTCTTCCTTGTACACTATTGTGCATCTTCTTGTCGTGTTTGAAACAGGTAAACAACGTCTATGTTGACTTTTTCACTTTTGGTATTATATACAACATGCATTGTTCTGGAGAATTTGCTGAAGCATGTTATGGCTCTTGATCTTTATACGTTATATGGCTACATGGTACCTCCTTCAGGACACCCAATATTAATATAAATGTTATTTATATAACTATAAATAGTTTATATAGTTTATATAACTATAAATAATATTCTATATAATGTTATTCAGAATACAATTATACAGTAAATATTTTATATTTTATCATATATATGTAATTATGAATAATTATTTATAAAATTATATAATTCTCAAAATAATGGTATAGTTATTTAAATAATTATGTTACTATATTGTGGGGAAGAGTGGGGATTGCCCAGGTCTGTATGTCGGTGTTCCATCTGTCGTCTATCTTTTCATTCATCTATCTATCCATCAATTTATTCATCCGTCTAGTTGCCCATCTATCCATTTATCTTTCCTTCTATCCATTAATTTACTCATCTATCTATGTATCTTTCCTTCCATCCATCTTTCTACCCGTCTATTTTTCCATCTATCTATTTATCCATCTATCCATTCATCCATCTATCCAACCATCCACCTATCCATTCATCCTTCTATCCAACCATCCACCTATCCATTCACTCTTCTATCCAACCATCCACCTATCCCTCCATTCATCCATCAACTGTCTGTTTCCCTCCCCCTCTTATACAAAAATATTTATCTACCACTGGTGTGTGGGAGATGGTGAGTGAGAGGAGTGTACCGGTGTAGAGTACTGAAACACTAGAATAGTTGATCTATTTACGCTTGAGATTGATGCTTGAATTGCAAGACCTTGCATCAGTGTGAGGATCATCTGTTGTATACTATTAAGGGCAACTTTTTGGTTGCAGGAAATTTCTGTTCATTTTCTCGAGGTCAGTTAATAATGGTGCATTATTGGAAAACATATTTTAAATGTTTTTTTTTTATAATATTTAGCTGTGCAGTCGGCGGGCAGTGCAAAAATTCATTGAGGGGGGGTCTGAATGTGTCTCTGGCACGCTGCTCACTTTTGAGTTCTGGTGAAACAGAGGAGCCTATGTTTATCCCGTACCCCAGACTTTTATCTATGACAACTTGAGGGAGGCTAGCCCAAGACGTCTGGCCATCAACACTGGACGAATAAGCTGTCAGTCTCTCTTATAGGTATAAATTATTATATACAATGTTATTTATATTTTAAATAATTTGATAATTATATAATATATAATTAAATAATTAATTATTTTTCATATAGATGTTAATTATAAAATTAACGATAGGCTGAACAATTTGAGAATGAGTTAAACAAAAGTTTGTAATTAGTGAGCATGTGTGTGGACCTCAATACCCTCCCACAGGTTGGAAGGTTTTAAGCCCAACATCAAACCAAATAAACATCTGATAACATCTGGAGTGTGTCACGCGAGAAGACGCTTTTGCACCAAGGGCTTAACAGATTTAACAATTCTATTCAATTCTAATAATTCTATCAAAAGGCGATTGTCGGAATCAAATAACGAATCGTCATTTCCGAATTTCCGCATGTTAGAGGTACAGTTTAATTTCAATTAAATTGATTTCAATCAATTAATTTCAATCTGTCCCAATGTCAGAAGGAGAGAGAGTTTCCTATGACCCCGAAAGCATGTTACAGCGGCCTTGGGAAGTTATTTCGCATTAGTTCATGAAGACATCCTTCAATTAGCTAATGCTATCTTGGTTGAGGAAAAATTCTGTAGTGTTACAACACAAAACGTGGACAGAGCATTGTTAAATGATGACTTAATTACGTGCTTTGCGTTATTGAAAATCGACCTCTAAATACAGGACAGAAATCTATTCCCCGGAAGCCATCTTCTTTTTTTCTTCTTGGCTAATTTCTAAATATGTGCAAAGTTGCCTCATATATATTTTATCGTACTCTCGTGATATACGTTATTTTTGGGTTTACAAAAATTGTTTTATAGGTTCGTTCGTCATTCCATCTATAGTTAGATTTAGTATTCAATTAATGAAGTCTCAAATGACACCGTCTTTCCATAGTCTTCTCTCTCTCTCTCTCTCTCTCTCTCTCTCTCTCTCTCTCTCTCTCTCTCTCTCTCTCTCTCTCTCTCTCTCTCTCTCTCTCTATCTCTCTCTCTCTCCATTTATTTACTCTCAGAGACAGAGACACAAAGTCAGAGACAGACAGAAAAAGAAACAAACAGATAGACACATTTATATATACTATTTGAGAGAGAATGTCGTCATTTTTTCTTGTCCAAAGTTGGTCACTTCCTTGTGGACAGCTTCTCCCAAACTTGTAGGGTAAATGGTCTGGGGTACGTGACGGACACAGGCTGGTCGGGATAGGCCTAATTTAAGCGGTTTAAGAAATATTAGTAAGTATTGACACAACCCACTTTCCTTCCACATCGATTTTCTTTCGTTTGAGCTGTGGTCAAATGTGAAATATTGGTTGGTATGCCCCAAGACTTTTGTGGGAAAAAATTCTGAGACCCTTACAATAGTTTCAATGTTTCCTAATAATATATTTCCTGAGAGAAGGGGAGGAAGGGCGAAGTGGAGGATTGAAGGGGGAGGTGGATAGACCTAAGTTGAATGATTTAAGAAATATTAGTAATTCTTGACATCCCTTTCCACCCAATTTTCATCCTATCAAGTGTGGACAAGTGTGAAATATGAGTTGTTATGCGCCAAGAGTTTTTAAGTATCGTGGAAAAAAATTGCTTTCATTGCTTTTAAAATGAGATTGCTTTCATTGCTTTCAAAATGAGATTGCTTTCATTGCCTTTTAATAATATTTTAAGGGAGAAGGGAAGAGGGGCAAAGTTAAGGTAGGGAGGACGAAATGAGGGACAAAGGTTTGGGAGAACGAGAGAGAGGGGGAGGGTAAAAGAGACCCATATGGTTTCAATGCTTCTTAATAATAAATTTTCTGAGAGAAGGGGGAAAGGGGGGTTCGATTCTAAGCCGAGGCAGAAAATAAGTGGGTAGAGATTCTTTCTCCTGATGCATCTGTTCAACAAGCAACTGAAGATGTGTGTGTGTGTGAGAGAGAAAGAAAGTGGAAACACTTTCAATTCGTCATCTGAAAAAATTACCTTTCATGAGGTAATCTCCCATCACAGAGGACCCGCCACATCCATTATTCATACCGAGTTCTGTTGAATGTTCCCAAAAGCCTTCACTGTATTTACATAGAGTGATTGCTAACACTGAATCTCTCCACTACCATACCTACGAAAGTATAACATGACATAGTATGGAAAATGATGTATACAGAATTGTAGGCGATGAGTCACAATAACGTGGCTAAAGTAAGTTGACCAGACCACACACTAGAAGGTGAAGGGACGACGACGTTTCGGTCCGTCCTGGACCATTGTCAAGTCGATCGACTTGAGAATGGTCCCTTCACAGTCTAATGTGTGGTCTGGTCAACATACAGAATTGTTCTATCTTTAGTATTATTATTATTATTTGATATTATTATCATTTTACATTCAGTGATCAGGTTTATATAAATCAAACAAATAATAATGGTTGTAAGTCGGGTTTTTAAGAGGCTTATGGTCCCTTTGAGCAACTGTGGCTTCATTACGACTGATGCGATTCAATATATGCTTTTCAGCATCATACAGGTTTCACTGTGCATACTTGCGCGCGCACATGTTACCAGGTTATTTGGGTCGTTCCTTTGTAGCTGTGTATTAACCTGCGGTTGCTGTATACATTTTGAGTATTCATTCAACTTAAAACCTAAAGTTCGACTTCAAAATAGGAATGTTGCAATGTATTCGATCGAATGACGCTCTCAGATACGCGATTGCTTTATTGAAATTATAACGAAATGCAAAATAAACATGGGATTTGATAATTAATTTCCAGGTGAATAATTTCACTTAATGGAAGAGATTCTGAAATTTCCTGCAGTGGCGTTGTATATAACGATTTCCACAGGGGCTGTGTATAATGATGATTTCCACAATGTGGTTGTATATAAGGATAATTCCCGACTTCTACAAAAAAATTATATTTAGGATATACATGAACATAATAGATCTGATAACTGGAAATGTGTCATAGTCAACTAGTTGTACAGGGAAGTTTTTTGACTATCGGACATGCAAACAACAGCAGACATGTTGAATCAACTCAATAATTTCTAACAGCAGAAATTTTAACAGCAGAGAGCTGAGATATTTTCATTCCAACATTATTTAATTTAAGGTGAAGTTAACTATATATGAGAAGAATGATGAGTTCAAGTATGTTTATTGAGACAAGAAAAAATACATCTCAAAGGGATAGATTAGCTTAGGCTATTTCTACCCCCCCCCCCCCTCCCTCAGGATGATGCGTTACTGGCGTTGATGGTGATGTGTCATGACAAGTGACCTCTGTGGAAGGGTCATTCTTCTTTTAGGGACATCACAATCTAAGTTATATTCATCCCAATCTACGGTACGATCATCATATTCTAATGGACGCTCACCACAGTCTCATAAATAATCATTACAATATAATGTACATTCATTACATGTATTCAATACATGTAATCATTTTGATGATACACTGAAGATAATGACCAATAATTGTGATTATTTAATTACATTTTGGATCCAAGTAACTAGGAGGAGGAGGAGGATTGTGAACTATTATGAACATTTAACCTCCTTGATTGGTTATCTTGAGTTGGTTCTCTATAACCAACCAACAATCTATCTCCTTGATTGGTTATCTATAACTCACTGGAACGTCAGGTGTGGTGAACTAAAAACCAAACAGAAAGGCAAATATTGTAAATATATATTGTATTGTAAATATTGTAAACATAAGTAAATTATACTAAGGAATATAATTTTAAAGGAGAGCACAGATAATGAGAGTTACACTGCCCTCTCATAGTCTTTATTGGGCTGAATGTTGCTGGTTGGGCTCAGGTCTTTCTTCAATAGCCAATAAAATTACTACCAAATTCTGATTCTAAATTACCAATGTGTTGATATGTACAATGCAATTATATATGTACAATGTCATTATATATATACAATATCATGATATATACAATGGCATAATAGCATCATTATCCCAGTTTAGTGTAACTTGATCACTTATGTAAAACCTTAAATTCGACGATATGATGAATTTGTTGTTGTTGTTTAAGATTCGCTACTTGGAATAAAAAGTTCCAAGTAGCACGGGCTATGGTGAGCCCGCAGTGTTTATGCTGAAGTATTTCCCAGAAACTTGTGCCTAATAGGATTGCACACAAAGTTATAACTATCGATATTAAAGGAAATGTAAATAGCATTTATGCATCTTTGCAACTTTATTTAACCTGTATTTGCAAGGAACTGTTCCTCCAGATGAATCTCCCAAGTATCTAAGGCAACAAATGCACTGTTCTATTATAAGAATAGATGAGAATCCTTCAATTAATAAATATGTTAAAGATCTAAATGCTCTAGGAAATTTGCATATCTAAATGCGCTAAGAAATTTGCATATCTAAATGCGCTAGTAAATTTGCATATCTAAATATGAAAAAAAATTGCGTGACTGTGAAGGGTCGCACAATAACTACACTTCATGGGGTGTATGAGGCTTTACGTCACACAAAATAAAGTTATTCGTGTTGTACCCACTAATGATTTGGTATCCCTTTTCAGGGTCTTGTCTGATGTTGGTAGATAAAAATACAGGATAGAATTGGAGAGTTTCCGAGATGCTAACAGTACATCTATCAGTCCCGTTCATGCATTGCCTTCAGTACTGAAGAGATTTAACTTACAAATAAAGACATAAGCTATCTTTATTGGGTAACTAATAATAATAATAATAATGCACAAGGAAATCATTTATGTGATATATAAATGAAAAAATCTATATGAACAATAAGGGGATTCGAACCTTCGACCAGGGTACTGTCAAGCCGTGCACGATACCTCTGGACCAAAACAAGGTATAAGTTATTGAACCTGTAATTCCACTGACCCCTAACCCATGGACCACTCTGACTTAGTAAAAGTCATAAGTCATACAACCGGATTTCTACAGAGATCACAGGAAGTCTTGAAGTCCGTACTGAAGTCAGTTCAAAGCTGACCTATGACGCCCCAAGCACCCAGGGGGTGTAGGTACCGTAAGTCATACACTGTACGCTCCAACATCAAATACACAAAGAAATCACACTAACGTGATATATACACACAAACGTGCACGTAAGTGTGAGTTAGTGTGTTTGCGCACGCGTGTGTGAGTGTAAGTGTGATAATGGAAACATCCGTCATGTTGAAGCAAACATTAACCATTGTAATATCGTCATATGACAACAAATAGGAATAACGTAATTTAATTCTAATACTTATCCTGTTGGTCCTTACGAGCAAGCAAGAATAACGTCTTATATTCAGCAAAGTTGATTTTTTTTTAAGATGGTGTGTGTTGAGCGTGCTTATGGTCGTGTGGGAGGTCGTGGCGACTTTGTTCTCGCTC
This sequence comes from Procambarus clarkii, assembly GCF_040958095.1. Taxonomy (NCBI): domain Eukaryota; kingdom Metazoa; phylum Arthropoda; class Malacostraca; order Decapoda; family Cambaridae; genus Procambarus; species Procambarus clarkii. The sequence goes on from NC_091201.1 coordinate 23,123,297, forward strand.
CAGGGTGCAATTTTCTTTATACTCTACCAGGTCGTCTATTTGTTTGCGAAGATGATTAGCCCTGTCCGTGGATAGTGAGGAGGCACGTCTGAGGGCAGCGGGAAGGGTCCCTTCCCAGCTTCTTGGTAGGAGCTGTTGCCCGTACGTCGTTAAAGTGGGTGTTGTGTACGGCGAGATGGTGTATACACAAATGTTCTCATTATGCGTGGTATTTGAGTGCTTGCGCGAGAGTGCTTCTCAAACTTTCTTTATGTTTGAGTGTGTAATATACACGAATGTGAGTCTGTGTACTCACTTTTGCCTGCAGGATATGGGCTCTAACTCTCGGACCCGGCTTTTCTAGCGGGGGTTGTCTAATGTAATGATTCCTGACCTATTTCCCTACCATATATACTTTTACAGTTGTGGACTGAGATTGCTTCTATAACCTGTTTCTTTAGATCATTCCATTTACTCACTACTCTGGCGCTAAAAGAAACGTTCTAACATAACGTGACACATCTGCGTCTCAAGCTTCCATCTGTGTCTCCTTATTTTACTGATGTTCAGTGTAAGCATTTTCTATTTCCACTCTGTCGATCCCTCTAAGTATTTTTTACGTCTGTGTCATGTCCCCCTCTATCATGAGGCTCTTGAGACTCTTTAGTATGTGGGTGGTTGCGGAGGTGGCGTGGCGGGTGTCGCTCTCTGCACTCTTGAGAGCTAATTTAGTGTGTCTGGGCTCATGTTGTAAAGAGGTTAAGTGAGTGCCTGGCGGCCCGGGGATACGCCATAAAGACCACCTCACTGTGGAGAGCTGCTTGCCGTCACGCACCAGGTGCTCTCTCTACCACCACTACCACCAGGTGCTCTCTCTACCACCACTACCACCACTACCACCACTGTCACCACCACCACCATCACCACCATCATCACCACCACCATCACCACCACTACCACCACCACCACCACCACCACCACCAGGTGCTCTCTCCACCACCACCACCACCACCAGGTGCTCTCTCCACCACCACCATCACCATCACCACCACAAGGTGCCCTCTCCACCACCACCATCACCACCACCACCACTGTAATTATATATAACATTAAATTTTACGGGCCCGCATTAGGGTGGGATCAGCGCTGAAATACTGTGCTAACAATTATTAGAAAATTAATCAATTAATATTGTTGACACATTACAATTTGTAAGTTTTTAGTAAATCTTTTACTCCAAAATTCGTGGTGGAAATACCGAACAAGAAAAGGCATTTGAGAAGTTGACAGACAATCTGGTTCAGGAGACGACCGGACAGGTTAAATTAAGTTAACTTAACTGAAGTTAACTTCTCTTAGTGTTCGACCATTCCGTATCCAGAACATTACGATATACGGGATTCAAGACCAAATCCTGAAGCTCCAGGCTCGAATACCTTCGAATACAGATTCGAATACCTTTGAATACAGGTTCGAATACCTTTGAATACAGGTTCGAATACCTTTGAATACTGGTTCGAATACTTTTGAATACGGGTTCGAATACCTTTGAATACAGATTCGAATACCTTTGAATGCTGGTTCGAATACCTTTAAATACAGGTTCGAATATCTTCGAATACAGATTCGAATACCTTTGAATACTGGTTCGAATACTTTTGAATACGGGTTCGAATACCTTTGAATACAGATTCGAATACCTTTGAATGCTGGTTCGAATACCTTTAAATACAGGTTCGAATATCTTCGAATACAGATTCGAATACCTTTGAATACAGATTCAAATACCTTTGAATACAGGTTCGAATACCTTTAAATACAGGTACGAACACCTTTGAATACAAGTTCGAACACCTTTGGATACAGGTTCAAATACCTTCGAATATAGGTTCGAATACCTTTGAATACAGGTTCGAATACGAATATCGTTTGCCTGAAACGCTATGCGTGCTTTTGGCTATACAAGATTGTAAGAACTCTTGTAAATATAAAATAGAGAATACACATAATGGACTAGACACACTACACTACACGCACACGCCAGTCCACACGCACAAGCCAGACCACACGCACAAGCGAGACCACACGCACACGCCAGACCACACGCACACGCCGGACCACACGCACAAGCCAGCCCGCACGCACAAGCCAGCCCGCACGCACAAGCCAGCCCGCACGCACAAGCCAGACCGCACGCACAAGCCAGACCACACGCAAAAGCCAGATACCTTTATTCTTATGTTCTTACGTTCTACATTGAACTTGAATTAATAATAAAAGGTTAAAAACCGTTTGTTTCATTTAGAAAATACAAAAACAGCAAAGAGTCGAATTTCCATTATCCGTTGACATTAAACATCATCATGCCAACATAAACATAGGCATAAATATAATCAACTGACATAAAATGTTTATATTAACATTCATTCCTAGTTTACAAACATTCATTGATACTCAGCCATTGGCCAGCACAGCTGAAATAAATATACAAATGGTTGTAGTACGTTAATATTCTGAATAATTATCAGTACGAGTGATCGAAATGATTAATATAAATTAGGTTGTTTGACCGTTAAGTTGTCATGCATATTTATGTCATTATGCATGACTGTACTCAAATATAGGGAAATAAACATAATTACATTTATATAATCCCATTTATAAATATATATATATATATATATATATATATATATATATATATATATATATATATATATATATATATGTATATATATATATATATATATATATATATATATATATATATATATATATATATATATATATATATATATATATATATCCTAGAAGGGGTACCACCTCTGGTGCAAGTGTAGGGACCCATAGCCTCGGAGAAAAAAATAAAGAGTACTCCGAGAAGACCTTGTGGATCCTCACTGAACACTTTGGGTTTGGAATATATATATATATATATATATATATATATATATATATATATATATATATATATATATATATATATATATATATATATATATATATATATATTTATTGGAAGCAATTTGTTATGATGTAAACATTTCCCTTTCACAGTTAACAGTAAATATGTTTACATAAAAAAATTTCCATATGCATTAAAATACCAGTAATAAACTGATATTAATAACATTAAAACAATTTTCATTTCAAAGTGAAATACATTTTCTATGACATTCAAATACGGAGAACAAACATATGTACATTTTATTTCAAAATATTTTTATTTCATTTTGCAATAAGCATATCAATATCTAGCCAATGTATATAATGGAAATGACTTTACAATCCCTAATCCCAGTAAAATTATCTTTGCTTGTATGAAGCATGATTTAAAACGCTAAATTCAGTTTTTGTATCCAGATTGTATGACATTACCTATGTGTGCTGACAGGGGGGGCTGAATCTAGCTTTAGGGCTCCGTCAACGTTGGGTTGTGGTATTTAAATCTTGCTTTAAAGCTGTGTAATGAGATGGCTTTCATGGAGATTGTTAGTACCTTAATCCGTGTTTACTTCTCTACATACACAGGCTGTTCACATTAGCATCAAATTTAAAGTGGCTTTTGCCTAGTCATATGTGATAGAACTGAGGCAAGCCCACGTGTCCTTTTCTGGATTTAAATCTATTCTCGTAAATTACTGTATATCACTTACGTTTGTACGGTCCTGTCTGTGGTTATTTTCTATTCCTCTCTCCCTCGCTCCCTCCCTCCCTCCCTCTCTCTCTCCCTCTCCCTACCTCTCTCCCTCGCTCCCTCCCTCTCTCCCTCCCTCCCTCCCTTCCTTCCTCCCTCCCTCCCTCCCTCCCTGTCTCTCTCTCCCTCTCTCTCTCTCTCCCTCTCTCCCTCTCTCTCTCTCTCCCTCTTTCCCCTCTCTCCCTCTCTCCTTCACTTCCTTTCTCCCTCCCTCCCCTGTCTCTCATTCTCTCTCCCCCTTCGCAACTCTCTCCTGTTTTTCCTCCGTTCCTGTTTCCAGTTTTCTCTCCCAGTGGACAGAAGGTGCGCGAATAACAATCAAAATTATCGACGTAATTCACTGTCAATAACGGCTTTAAAATTTGCTTTAACACTGTTGACAACCAAACAACATTTCACACTGTATAGGAGTCTCCACAATTCGGAATAGTCGCCGATCATACTAAAAGAGGGGCATGAAGATCGACCCTAATCACCCAGTGGTACTCTGCATATAATCACTAATTATCCTGCATAGTTTGGTGATGATAATCCCTCGTGTCTGGCTCCGCTAACCTCGAACAGACAGAAAATCTATCATGTAGATGTATTCATTATTATTTATTATTGTTATTGGGCAGTAATGTTACGTCGATAAATACATTCGGGAAATTGGGTTGTTAAATAAAATAAGCGTGATTTATTGAGGAAATTATGTTGTGTGTATTGATATTATCCTGTGATTGATTTTATTAGCAAGGCATTCAGGCTAATCCAACACCTGCGTCAGAAATGTTGAATTGTGACATATAGTGGAGTACAAATAGATTTTATATCCCTGATCACAGGAAAAATATTTATATAACCTATTTCCATTGCTGCCTGGGAGCTCTTCCATGTGTTAAATATCTGAGGAAGGGAAAAGTATTTTCTTTCCAGAAACTCTCATCATTTGTTAGTGTTCAAACCATTGGCTGACTAATCTATCATGCATGTTGCATTAAATATGTCCATCAAACAGAAGTGTCATAGTCATAATCATTGTAAATACCCTCAATAAAAAAAAATCAACATTTTCATCGTTTCTCATGACTGACTTCAGCTGCTACAATCCAGTTGGCATACTATTAATGTGTAGTCCTGTCTATTGTTCTCTGGCCTCTGGTCTATTGTTCTCTAGCTTCTGGTCTATTGTTCTCTGGCTTCTGTTCTATTGTCCTCAGGCTTCTATTCTATTGTTCTTCATCTGGCCATTTAACTTCCATTCTCAGAAATGGTGACAAATTAATCCCAACAATATAAAATAAGATATACCAGAGAATTGTGAGAAGTGAGAGTGACTCTATGGGTCAAAACTGATAATAATTTAAAAATAACATTTTAGATTATGTTGGCTTTGTCTGCTGTCTCAAGTTCACAGCTTATTTTGCTATAGATATCTGCCACTATCACTCTAATGTTGCTTGTACATTTGATGTCACTGGCACTGTGGTATTTACTTAATAGACGGTCTTTTTGCCTTCATGTATTAATGTGTATTTTGCATCAATGAAATTGTACAGTTTGTCCACTGTATCCACCCATACATATTGTCTACAGCTTCCACTGTAACTCCTGTTTATGTCTTCCCCTTCTTCTGTATCCTTTCTCTTCCCCAATCCCCTGTACCTGTTGCCTACCTGATCCCCTGTACTTGTTGCTTACCTCATCCCCTGTACCTCATGCATGAGGGTGAATATGAGGGAACATGCAAAACTAATGAAGAAAACAAGGGAATGTTGTCATAGTGAGCAAGAACCATGGATGAAGTATGCAGTTACAAGAAATATATTTTAGTGTAGGAAGAGGAAGGTTTCCGACGTCAATAGTGACCAACGAACATTAAGCCAAACATTATCATGTTTTGTAAAATATTTTAACATTTATACATGTGAAGATATGTATCCCCTTAACCCTAAAATAAAATAATTCCATACTTCTTAAGAGGCAGAAGCACTTACAACTAAAATTTAAGGCTTTTACATTCCTTGAATTTTCCTTAAAAATCACTGGCTTTGAAACCAACGGAAACGGCAGAAGAGATATAATATGAGATTTGCTCCACTACCAGCCGAGGCTGAGTCAGATGGTAATCACAATGAGAGCCCAGTTCCAACATCTATCTGCTTGATATGGCAGCGTGGCAACCCATAATCAGATTACATCTATCTGCCTGATATGGCAGCGTGGCAACCCATAATCAGATTACATCTATCTCCCTTATATGGCAGCGTGGCAACCCATAATCAGATTACATCTATCTCCCTTATATGGCAGCATGGCAACCCATCCTCAGGCTGGGCTGACCAAGCTGAGGCCTTCTCTTAAGACGCATTTGTGAATAACGTACTGAATTTTTAATATTAGTATTTTTCATGCGTAAAATAATTTTAATACGCTTTGTAATTTTGGAAATAGTTAGGCCTAGTGTAAGTTAGGTTAGAACAGATTAGGTGTTTAAGATCTGTTAGTAATTATTTGCGGTACGTAAGTGAAGCATTGAGCATTGATTAAGGTGTTATTCGAACTTGGGAAGAAAACGAAGCATTAATCGAGAAAAATTCGAACGTCATGAGTTGAGTGAGGAGCTTATGAGGCCAGGCTGAGGTGAGGAGTCATGAGGTAACAATACGAAGTCGACTACGAGCCGTGATCGACGGGGCGAGATACATGAGGCGGGAAGCAATACGAACTGACCATGAGATCTGCTCGATGAGGCGTTGAAGAGTGATGAGGCAATAATACGAGCCCTAGCACGAACCCTGGTCGATGAAGCGTGAGGAGTCATGAGGCAGTTAAGGTTCACAGAGAGGTTGCTTTCTTCCCAGAGCATCATAAAGGAGAGAACGAACCTCAACAACGCGCCGTAAGTATTCAATAATTAATTCTTTTCCTTTATTTATCTTGCGGAGACTGGAGAAAGTGTGGCAAGGAATGTCAACAAAGGGAAGTAACGACTGTAATGTTCAGTAATCTTCCATTGGTCCCTCTGAGGGCCACAAAATATAGCCTCAGACCGATCGTTCCCGCAGCCATAATTGCTGTAGAAACGACACAGTTATTTCTTGAAAGGTTCTCATCTCGCGTCTTGGTCCTACGGGATTAAAACTGCCCGAGAATTACCGGAAGAATGGGTCTCTCGACGTTACAGATGGCCACTTCTAAACCCTAGCTGAAATTAAGAGATTAAGCTTAAAGGAGCACACACTTAAAAATAAATGACCGAGTTTGGGAGAGACGTTATCAGTAGTTCGTAGAGCTGGAAGATTCACTTTCAGCATTCACGGGTGGGGTTCTCTTTATACACGGCGCTCTGAACCTTGAGTATTATTTTTTTCGGGTAGAACCATGTCGCAAAGCCACTGCGGACAGGCGAGCTCACAAAGCCACTACGGACAGACGAGCTCACAAAGCCACTACCGGCAAACGGACTCATAAAACCACTACGGGCAAAGCTCATGGATCTCGTCCCAATTTCTCATTGATTATTTCTTCATGAAACACGAGTTCTACATAATTAGAAAATATTAGAAAGCAATACCCACGTATATAAAGGAACAGCTTGAGGCCTAATCTATCAAATCAGCTTGAAATAAAGACAGTAAAGGGGTTGAGAGGAGTAGCGCAAGGTAGGGAGCCGCCTTAAGGCATCTACACGATGGCTTTAACCCCAGTGTTCTACGTCTTGGCCATCCTAGGAGGGTAATAGCGAGCTCTTACTCTGGCTAAGTACGGCGGCATTTACTGTAAGGTTCCGCGGTAAGACTCAATTCTAGTTCTTTTTGGCAGTTCGGCTTCAGCATACAGAGAGGCTCGCAGCACAAATGGCCTGCCTTATACTCATGTTTTTTGTATGTGTTTATTTTTGGGGTGTGGCGGTGGGGTGGGAAAGATGGTGTTGACTTGGAGAAGATGGTGTGGCGGAGGTGATGGTGGAAGAAAATGAGGTGTGGATGGTGTTGGGGAGCTGTGATTGGGAGAGTGAATATGAGTGGTAGGAGTAGGAGAGTGGTGTTTGAGAGGAGAAAACGAGAGAGGTACGAGCATATGTTAAGTTATTTTTTGGCAGGTGTTTGCTCCTATCAGCTCTATATGTACTGCTGCTGTTCTCAGCAAGGATCAGAATGTATTCAAAAATCCAATATTAAAAATGCAGTATACATTAGGATAAAAACCCATACTTGTGTATATGTGAAATTTATGTAAGGAATTTACACCAAGTCTTTTGTACTCTCCTGAGTACTTTGTCAAGGTCTGAGTGTGTGATTAGGACGAGACTTACATCTCAACGTCTTATCTTATGTAAATTCCTTATATAAATGTCACATATTCACAAGTGTGGGTTTTTATCCTATGTTATTATGTCTGTGAGAAGACATTAACAATGCTAACAGTACATATTCTTGCAATAATATAGTTTTTTCCTCAATCTCCCCACCAATAAGGCGAGAGATACACATAGTAAAGGAGAGACTGTCCTCTTTATCTGACTATTAGTAGTGCTGCTGTAAACTATAAAAAAATTAATTTAGAGTGACTTTCCAATCTTGGGAAACGTTTATGGATTTCCTTCTGCAGGTGTGTAATCAGGAGCTCTAGCAAAATGATGATACAGTGATTACACCTGTAAGCCCTTAGGTAATTACACCTGCAAGCCCTTAAGCTATCGATGCACAAGCCCGAAATCCTGAATGTATATTTTATTAATCAATTTTGTTATACAAATTTCAATAAAATATTTGTAAATAATCTAGCAACAGGAAAGTTTTAATGAAAAAGTATGAAGAAATTGTAATTTAGAGAACATTTTCATTAAAAAATAATCCCTACTCGGTTTGTTTCAGACATATTAGCAATAAATATTCAATCCTGAATCTCGATCCTGGTCGTTGATCTAAATTTAATCTTCTCACTCACACGACTCATTTATGCACGAATTACGAATTAAAGTTTATCCCAGAGTCGTATATTTAGACTCCCCTAAAACCGAACCAGGAACCAACTCAGGAAAGCTATATATTACAGATTTTGCATAACAGTGGAACTGCCACAATGTTTTCTGTTACCAATTATGTCCTAGAACAGCGTTATCAAATTATAATGATATTTCAAGGTGGATGTAACTTTCAGAGCTCCCTGGTGGTGTGGTGGTGGCCAGGACAAACCTGGCTACATGACGCAGTGATTGTCTCACGAGCTAATGCGTCTGGGTTTCAACCCCATAGCACCCATATAATTATGGATGCTATTGGGGTTAGAATAGCACCCATTCTAAGAAAATTGAATGGGTGTTATTCCTTAACTATTTGCCCCTGTTCACATAGTAGTAATTGGGCACTAGGTTCAAAATCGATTTGCTAGTCATGTTCCAGGGAAAACTAGCAGATGGTAAGGTTGAAATAGTCTTCTCCTGTACTCCACGTGTGTGAGTTCTGTGTCCAAGAGCTGAAGCTCAACCACTGCCAGCTCAGTTAGGTGAGTAAACTCACAGCACTTTGCCCCTCTCAGTTTTATGTGGATACAATGAGAAGACGTGTTTCTGGCTACACTGAACTCTCAGGGACAATTGGTACGTTTACCCTCGACTCTGAACCCCAGGTGGCCAAGTTGGCCAATAACTCTTGTTTACCGTAATTTTTTGTCTGGTATAGAACACTTTGTGAGATTCTTATCGTAGCTCGAAGCCGCCACCTTACTATTTAGCCTGGGATTAACTCCGCTTGTGTTGTTATGTATGACACGCTTTCTTACCTGTGGGAACTCACCTGGTTGTGTTCCGGAATCCAGCCTTTGTAGCCTCGTTTATTCAATGTAATGAGACTTAGTTTCTTCATGTTCCCTCTCGTACTTTCCTGTCAAAAGTGCTTAGGAAATTTGCTTCCTCATTCACCCTCTCATCTATTCCATTAGTTCACGACTCTAACACTGAAAGTTGTTCATGACATCTCTCTGCTACTTGTGTGGCTCTTATCTTAATTCATGACATTTAGTGGTACCTTTGCTCATCATTTATAGCCTCTAGTGTTGCTGTTGCTCATCGTTCGTGGCGTCTAGTGCTGCTTCTCATCACTCATGGCCTCTAGTGCTGCTGCTTCTCATCATTCACGGCCTCTAGTGTTGTTGTTACTCATCATGATCATGGCCTATTTATTGACTATTAATTCTTCATTAAGCTGTTGTTTATTAGTATTCTCCTCTAGTTCTTCTTTCAGTCACATGTGGTGAGATTGTGCTCCTTCAACCATCTAATTGTTCCGGAACTGAGCTGAACTTACCACAGTTCCGGAACCATCTTTGTTCCACATCTCTGGATCGGTTCAAATTTTAGGGGGTCTTCTAGGTAGGGAATTGTATGCAAAATCTACATTCTCGAGCTGGGTGGGTCTTACATAAGCTGTATTTTGTATTCTGAAAGTCTGACTCTTTGTCTTCTGTAGGTTATTTTGACACATGCGAGTTTACTAAATAGTGTAGCTGTATTTTGCTAAATTGCTCTTCTAGAATCAGGCTCGGTGTTATGTATACTTTCAGATATTTCTCTTTTAATTTAGGAAATTGCGTCTCTTTTATCCTGTAATGCTCCTGGACATTGCCTCATAGCTTTCAACTAATTACAAAATACTCATTCTAAATAATTTCCTGTTCTGTCTACCAATTTTCCCAAGGATTTTATATTTTGCAGTCTTCACCCCTAACCCTCTTTTTTTTTAGTGAGGTGAAGTTTAGTTCCATTAGACTTTTATCAGAATTCATACGTCATAATTTTATGTCTTTTCTGATTGCATGAGTCTGGACTTCCAACTTCGCCTTGTGTTTGACAAGATAAGAACAACAAGCAGGTTCCTTACATTCCAGGATTATATACATGTGGTATGAAAGGTCCTCAGTTAGTCTTTATTCAGTTCTTATGATAGCTAACCAAGCTGTATGTAAGAAGATCAAAATTAACTATATACGTAAGTTCATACAACTATTGTATGCACGTATATGCATGTAAACATGTATTCATGCATACACATACATACATGCATACATGCATACATACATACATACATACATACATACATACATACATACATACGTACATACATACATACATACATACATACATACATACATACATACATACATACATACATACATACATATATATATGCATACAAAGAAGCATTCATTGCAAGAGCATATTATAAATTGCAATTATAATTAATGAATTGTTTGTGTTTTTCACAAAAAATTAAACATAAAACAGATTTAACGAAGCATGTATTTAATGTATTGCTGTTTTTTTTACCAATATCGGGACATTGATGCTACACTGAGTATTATACCAGTACATGTTGTATACAAGTACAGTGATGTACAGTGATGCTTCAGCTTGCTGTATACAAGTACAGTGATGCTTCAACTTATTGTATACAATTTCAGTGATACTTTGAGATTCACTGTATTTGTACACTAATACTAGAACGTGTTATGTATTAGTGCAGTGATGATATAACTTGCTATGTATTAGTATAGTGATGCAACAACATTCTGTATATCAGTACAGTAATAATACAGCATACTGTATATCAGTACAGCAATAATACAGTATGTTGTATAAAGGACATGAGGCGAGAGCGTTATAAACGGATATAATTTACCTATAATGAATGCATAGCTATTTGTACGCTGTCGAGAGCAGGTTCTAAAATATAGGTCTAGCGAGGAATTTAATCAACTCAATTTAGGGCATTCTTAGACCCAAACCAGCGGCCTCGATTAGTGAGGGGGAAGTTAAGCTCGTAAGCTTCAGTGGAGGAGAAACCACTTGACATTAGACGTTCGTCAGAGGGCGAGAACTGAAGCATTTCTTCTTGGTAGAGATTATCTTCATGTCTTCCAGGTAGAGTTTATCTTCATGTCTTCCAGGTAGAGTTTATCTTCATGTCTTCTAGGCAGAGTTTGTCTATGTCTTATTCTGTCTAAAGCTTCCTAATTCTCGTTCATGTTGGTCATTGTTTTTATCTTCTGCTCATCTGTTTGCTTGTAGTTCTTGGTTACGTGATCCTCCTCTTCTCTCTTTTTATTTGTATTCTTTTCGTCTACTTTTTGTTTTTATTCTACTTCGTCTCAACTTTTAGTCTCATCTTGTAGTTCCTTCCTTAACATACAGACACAGCGGCATATGCACACACACACACACACACACACACAGTCCGGTCGTGATGGTCAAGTGGATTAAGGCGTCTTGTACATACCAGTTGCGTTGCTTCTGGGAGTATGGGTTCGAGTCACTTCTGGGGTGTGAGTTATCAGTTGCTTATGTCCTGGGGACCATTCAGGCTTGTTCGCATTTGTGTTCCTCATGTGTGCCCCAGAGAATGAGGTGATTTGGTAAAATGCTATGCCCAAGATAACTATCCGAGTGCCGGCGGTGGGGTGGTTCATATAGCCTCGGCTATCACCTCATTATCAAAGCGTTATATGACAAAGAGTGCTGGGAAGACGGGACACCACGAGCGTAGCTCTCATCCTGTAACTACACTTAGGTAATTACACACACACACACACACACACACACATGCAACTTAGAACTTTTTCACTGCCAGAGTAAGTTTTCAAATGGAATGCATTAAGCAGTGATGTGGTGGAGGCAGACTCTATACACAGTTTCAAATGTAATTTGATAGAGCCCAATAGGTTCAAGAACCAGTACACCGATTATTTGACAGTTGAGAGCCGGGGCCAAAGAGCTCAACCCCCGCAGGCATAACAAGGTGAGGAGACACACGCGTTATGCAGAGTAAATCAGGAAGCAGCTGGCGAGCCGAGAATCAGGTCACCAGATGGTGCGGGTGTGTAAGAGAGAAGATAATCAACCACCTGATGGTATGGAAGTGGGTCAGGCAGGTGGGTGGGAGAGGGATGGTTAGCGAGGGATGGAGGACCAGGAAGGGTGGAAAGGGTAGGAGAGGAAAGGAGAGATAGAGTGAAACAAAGGCTCGATTAGCTAGTGTGTATATCTAAATATATCGCAGTGCTCCTTATCTCGACGCAATCATAATTCCCAACAAAATTCACAATAATGACGAACTTATCGACCGGGAGTAAACACTTTCTCACGTCTCAGAGAGAACCTGATACTTCCTTAACCGATAAACTTTTAATTAACATTCAGGATAAGGATCGATGCTCATTTGGATACTTTGCGTAGATGCGCAGTGCTGCAGGACTAACTTCTAATATTTGGGGATTGTTCCGTACAGCGTACAGCCTGAGATTGGCCAAGTTGCTTCATAATGCCATCCGGTCCAGCCTAACTTTGGCTTGGCTAGCCTCGTTTCTTGTACTAAATTCTCTCCGCTTGTTCTAACTTTAGCCATAGGACCAGGATGGAAAAGGGTAATGCAGAGAGAGGGAGAGGGAGAGGGAGAGGGAGAGGGAGAGAGACAGGGAGAGACAGACAGACAGACAGACAGACAGACAGAGCACATGTACAGAGACAGACAAAATCATATTGAAACAACAATAACCAAGAAGCCTTAAAGTTATTCACCAGCATGTCAACAGAATTATTAGACTTGACCAACGGACACATCTTGTGTAGTACTTAGCAGAGCTTCAGCTCCTGGGCTCTATCTTTCAAAATATTGGTCGTCTAATACAATGGCTGCCAATCCCGTCTTTCTCGTTGATTTGTTTATAAATTTGTGGATGTATCAGCCTCTAATATTTCACTATATAATTCATTACACATACTGTCATTACACCGAAGATTGTCCTCACATAACTGTGGCACAGTTGCTCGTTCCTAACTTTCTCCTCCCCGTGTCTTCTAAGTCTGTCACTGCTTCCCTTAAACAGTCTTTCAATACCAATGTCTCTGAATTTTTTTAGATTATGTGGGGAGGGAGCCGGTCGGCCGAGCGGACAGCACACTGGACTTGTGATCCTGTGGTCCCGGGGTCGATCCCGGGCGCCGGCGAAAAACGATGGGCAGAGATTTTTTCACCCTATGCCCCTGTTACCTAGCAGTAAAATAGGTACCTGGGTGTTAGTAAGCTGTCACGGGCTGCTTCCTGGGGGTGGAGGCCTGGTCAAGGACCGGGCCGCGGGGACACTAAAGCCCCGAAATCATCTCAAGATAACCTCAAGAAGATCCATTTCGACTAGTTTGTACAACGACGGCTTCGCATCTTGCAGAATATGATCATGTATTTGTATAACACCAAAATTGTGTAAGTTGCTTCAGAAAATTGTTACTTGCTCAGCTAAATGAACTTCGGGGTTCAATTCCTGAACCCATTATGGGCGTCTGTAACACATTCCACCACCGCCCACGGGGTGGGTATCGGGTGCATAGTTAATGACGAAACTAACTAAACTTGCTTTCCGTCATCATGTTCCAGTTTCCCTATCCATGTTGAGGGCACAGTCCCCATGGTGCTGTGAGGTGTGTCTGGGATTGTTGAGGTAATAGAGGTCTGATACAGCCATTGCTGTTAAACTTTGAGTCATTGATAATGAGTCACAGAGCTGATCAGAATTACATGGTGAAGATGTCTTCTGGTCATCTTAACTTCTTGGTGGAATACAGTCAATATCTCGATTTAAAGTCAAATATCATCAGTGATATTTGGCATTTCCTTCTTTCTGTCTTGTTTACCTTCAGGATCCAGTGATAAACATGTGTTTTTAGTAAAGTATTTTACGTGCAAACTTTGTTACGACTGTATTGAATGAATAAATATATATGATTTGTCTAAGTATAATTCTGATGATACTGGCAAAGCAGTTACGTCTTTAAATATATATAATATCACTGTTTGTTAAGTTGTTTGTTAAGTAAAATCTCATGTTTTTGACACCTTTAATCAATTCAGAGATATATTTACATCCTCTTCCTCTGTAAACTCTGTTGAGTGAGTGATACTGTGACCCGGACTGAAAGAAATCTATCGAATTCAGAGAGATTGAAAAGTAATATAAACTGTTCTGAGGAGCAAGAACTAAGTAATAATACTACTCAGTGGGCATAGTATCCACAAGACACGTTAATTGATCGGTGAATCAACATTGCTCGTACATATTTTCCTCACTGGGTAAGAAACTGTCCCAAAGAGTAGAGGTATAAACAGACGAGTCATATTGGCTGGGAACTGCCTCTAGTTGAGTTTCCTTAATTAGACCCAGCTCTTTAGAAGAGAGCTTAACTATCTAATACTCTTGAGAGGAGAGATCATGTTAGGTTATCAGTGGTCGCGGCTCTGATCTAATATATCGGAGGCAACTTCAGTCAACTCTTAATGATATGATTCAGGTAGTTGGCGGTGGAGGGAACGGTGCGTAGGGCATCCAAGAAATCCGAGAAGGAAGATAAGTCGTTTAGAAGGAAACTCTTTCCTCTCCCTGACACCTCACACAGTTTTCGTCTTGTATATCAATGAAATACAATGTCTCTTTCTCTGACTGTTTACCTGAGGTTGAAGACCAGAGACTTGAAGCTCGCCTCACCCAACACTACACAGCGATTGCTGTTCAACTCGTTCTCACACTTTCTTACAGTCAATATTGACTTATTAAATACGTGCATATGTGACATACTAAGCATACTAGTTTACCTTGAAAAGCGTCATAGAAAACACCGACCTTACATAACCTTCTTAGTATGTTAAGATAAGCATCTTATTGCTTCGTAATTACAATTATTACTTAACCTATTATAGGTATAGGTTAAGTAATAATTGTAATTACGAAGCAAAAAGATGCTTATCTTAACATACTAAGAAGGTTAGGTAAGGTCGGTGTTTTCTATGAAGCTTTTCAAGGTAAACTAGCATGTTTAGTATGTCACATATGCACGTATTTAATAAGTCAATATTGACTACACGAAAGTGCGAGAACGGGTTGTGCTGTTAGGTACGTTCTAAACATTGGTGGAACAGGATTGGCACCAGTGAAATGCATACCACGTGGCATGGTGCCATACCCACCCCCACGATGACTCTTCCTCTTGCATTTTAATTCGACTCGGGATTCTTTTCCTGTTATTATAAAACATAATGCACTGATCTTGCCTAAATAAAATAAAACATTCTGTTTATCATAATTACCGTTTAACACCCTGAAGAATTTTTTATGCGTTCATGTTTTTTCTTAGAAGACATTATTTTTATTCGAGACAGACAGACAGAGAAAGAGAGGGAAAGAGAGAGATGTGGAGAATTAGGCAAAGACAGACAGACAGACAGACAGACAAAGGAAAGCAGACAGAAAAAAAAGACAGTGAGATAGACTGACAGAGAACAGACACAGAAAAACAGATAAAGAGAGACAGAGATAGACAGACAGGATTTAAGAGAGAAAGATAATAAGACAGACAGTCAGATAACGTTAAACAGATGGACAAACAGGCATATACAGACAAACCGATAAACAGAAAGACAGACAGAAAGTCAAAGTAACATACTCAGACATGAATTCACAAAGACACTCAGACATATATAGACAGAGACACAAATAGAAATAGGCAAACTCGAGTAGACAAAAAAAATATATAAAAACACGGATAGAAAAAAAGTGACACACACATTCACTGTAAGTCACAGAAAAACAGTGATCTGTTGTATACATTCCTGAAAAAAGTTTGCTTTTTATTCATTCTGTCACATGTTTTAGATTAAGATTGTGTGTTTGTGTTTACCGATGTTCACCTGATGCCTGTGAACGGCCTGGCATATGCTGCACTGATTTTTACTCCCTGCCTGAACAGCTTGGTATATATATAACTTAAATGTTTTTGCCTGTTGTCTGAACAGCGTGGCACTGTCACCCGTCGCCACCTCAATAGCCTGGCAGTCACTAATGGCTTCCTACTGTTTAAACAACTTGGTAAAGTCACTGATCGCCACCTGCTGGCCGTATGGGCTCATAAACTTGCAATGAACAAACCTCGTTATCCAAACATGTGGTGGCATTAGAGTCTCTAATACTGGTGGTGGTGGGGGTTGATGGGGGTAGTGAGGGGTGGTGGTAGAGGGAATGGGGGTTGCTGTGGGGTTGGTAGTGATCTTGAGGGGTGGTGGTACTTACCTCGCCTAGCAGTACTTACCTAACAGTGTTTATTAGTGAGGTTTGGCTTTTTATGTCCAGGTCAACATCAGCTGTGGACAATTTGAAGAGAGAAGGTATTCTCTCTTCAATTTGAAGAGAGAATCGTTCAACTTGAAATAGAGCAACTCGTAGCTATGAATCAGGAATGACAGTTTAGAGCATTTTAAATACAAGTATCTTTTATAGTTTTTTAATACCAAAGAAGCTAAGCTAGAAGTATTGTTAGGAATGAGTAGAGTCCTGTTTCGTGAATGTATATTTAATTACAAATGCATGTTGATGAATTTGCAATCCATCTTCTCATCTTGCTTCTGTAAATTCCACACGTGAACCGATACCGCTTTCCAGACTAATTACTGAGGAGCCGAGAGCCTCTTTCCCTCAGGAGAGAATAATTAAGACACGACTGGTCCTTCAGGTAAAGGTACAATAAGACGACCATCACTTCTTCAGGTAGGCAGCACGTTGCCCTAAGCCCAGGGCGCCGCAGTTATTGTTTTAAGGAAGGACTGAGTTACGCTAATTATCTCTAGGGAGAGGCGTATGTCCGCAGAATATTATCAGGGGTGACGAGGTAATTAATGCGTAAGGGGTCTTTTGAAGACGGTTTAATAGGGATATAATTAGTCCATCAGGTGGGAGAGGAAGTGGATCCCCTTAACGAAGTGCGTCACAATGCACTTGAGTCTCTCGTGTGACCCGTGAGTCAATCAGCTATGTTCCTTGTTCGTTAGTCTTCTCTCACACCTTCTTCCTCACTCCCTCATAATCCTCTTACTCCTCTCCTGCATTATCTGCCACTGTGTTATCCCTTGATCAATCCTTTCATCTTATTTGTGTCCCGCCTGTGTGTCTGCGTTGTCCCCTAACTCATTGTTTATTATGTTCATCTGGTCCTCTATTATTTCCTACCTTCTAATTCCCTCCCTATCTCCCTTCTTCCTCTAATTACCACCCTATCTCCCTTCATCCTTCCAACCATCTATAACTACTTCTCTCCCTCCTTTTCCCTCCTTTTCCCTCCTTTTCCCTCCTTTTCCCTCATTCCCTCCCTCATTCTCTCCCTCATTCCCTCCCTCCTTCTCTCCCTCCTTCCCTCCCTCCTTCCCTCCCTCCTTCCCTCCCTCCTTCCCTCCCTCCTTCCCTCCCTCCCTACCTTCACCAGCAGAAACGACTGTGGCAGCTGAAACCAAAATTAGAAGCAATAGGAGTGTAAGCTGTAATGGTGATGGTGAAGAGTGATGGTGGCAGAAGCAGCAGAAGAAGCAATTGTTGAAACACTATCATTATCAGTTGCAGCAGCAGCATGTTTCCTCTGTTGTGGAAACAGAGGAAACAGAGATGCGGTGCATCTGGCACCATGTTTTCTCTGTTGTGGAAACAGAGGAAACAGAGATGCTGTGCATCTGGCAGCAGGTTTCGTCTGTTGTGGAAACAGAGGAAACAGAGATGCTGTGCATCTGGCAGCACATCTGGTTTCCTCTGTTGTGCTGTTCCTCGAGGACTCTGTTAGTCTCTTCTTGAGCCGTTGCTGTTAATTCAGTTGACTACTAACCTTCCAAGCCATGTCTGATTTTCTCGGTTGAAAATATGAAGAATTCATTTGTATTTGTGTCACATTTGTTTTCCCTGTATGTTATAACTGTCTTGTTCCGTCATCATGAATAAAAAAACGATCCATACAGCTTCCTTACATTTCAGCAGTGTGCCGCTCAGATTGAGTTAACATCAACTCTTCCGTTTCTTTACTGGATGTCCCCCTGCCCCCTTTCCCTTTCGCTAAAGAAAAGTTCTATTCCTGGCATAAAGAAAAGTTACCGAAACGAGGTTTCTATTGTGTTGTTGTCAATCTTTAATTAAAAGTTTTCTTGCCTCCTTGACCGTAGTTATCTGCTTTCTTAATCATGTCAGGTAAACCTCGCGCCGTAATTACACTGAGACTTTTTTGCAGTAGTCCTGGCTATTTCTAAACCTTTTCCTATAATCCTGGCTATTTTCGAATCTTTTTCTATAATCCTGGCTATTTCCAAACCTTTTCCTATAATCCTGGCTATTTTCGAATCTTTTCCTATAATCCTGGCTATTTCCAAACCTTTTCGAATAATTCTGGCTATTTTCGAATCCTTTTCCTATAATCCTGGCTATTTCCAAACCTTTTCATATAATCCTGGCTATTTCCAAACCTTTTCCAATAATTCTGGCTATTTCCAAACCTTTTCCTATAATCCTGGCTATTTCCAAACCTTTTCGAATAATTCTGGCTATTTTCGAATCCTTTTCCTATAATCCTGGCTATTTCCAAACCTTTTCCTATAATCCTGGCTATTTCCAAACCTTTTCCTATAATCCTGGCTATTTCCAAACCTTTTCGAATAATTCTGGCTATTTTCGAATCCTTTTCCTATAATCCTGGCTATTTCCAAACCTTTTCCTATAATCCTGGCTATTTCCAAACCTTTTCCAATAATTCTGGCTATTTTCGAATCCTTTTCCTATAATCCTGGCTATTTCCAAACCTTTTCCTTATCCTGGCTATTTCCAAACCTTTTCTTATAATGCTGGATATTTTCAAACCTTTTCCTATAATACTGGATATATTCAAATCTTTTACTATAATCCTGGCTATTTCCAAACCTTTTCCTATAATCCTGGCTATTTCCAAACCTTTTCCTATAATGCTGGATATTTTCAAACCTTTTCATATAATCCTGGATATTTCCCAAAGGTTTGCTGTAATCCAAGATCAAACAATTCCATAATGCCAGCAGCCTCATTACTGACGGATGGATGAGAATCAATTATTCAATCGGCTTTCTTCATTCTCTGTGAGAACTTCGGAAATTTTTGTCTTCATATAGATCCATCTCCGCTATAGGTAATGACTTGGCTTCCACCTCTTTATCTACTTATTCTTCTCATTCGCAAGGCTCTGTTATGCCCTTCAGTGCTCGAGCAGTTTATTGACGATCTACACATTGCAATATCGACGTTAATCTTATGTCAAAGTCTTCTTGCTAGTTGGTTATGTGGATAAAAGTGATCATTTGCATCTGTCTGCTCGAGATGAACGTTAGTTGAAGGAAACCGTGAACGAAGGGTCATTTACAACTTTATGGAAATAAATAAATTTATAAATTAAATAAATTTATAAACAGAGGTTAAGGGTGATGAAAGACGCAAGCTCAACAGTTTAAAACAAGACAATGAGAATTATACACATTATATAGTTGATTTAGAAAATGCAAAGTCAAATAGCAAATATTATGACAATGGAAATTATCAGCAACATAGAATTCAAGCCTTGGTTGGGTGAGCATTAATGAAGTGTCTGCCTTGTTGGATGACTTGGAGCAATACGGAAGCGGCACTCCATGTCACGCTTTAACCAACGCTCGCAGCAACTCTACCTCTGTTGCAGGTGACAGCACTTGAACCCTGACAGCACTTGAAGATCCCTCCTCTCCTTGTCAGCCAGAAATGTCAGCGGTCGTAGTAGGCAGGCTCCCCCACGCCCCGAGAAGTCATCAAGCACCGGAAGACGCGACATATGTCAAGTCGATGACACAGAATGAATTCTCAAGAGTGATGGTTATGTTCGCAACAATTTCCACAACTAGGGCCGTTGTTTGGGTTCACGTCGTTGTCCCAAGGATAACACCAACAGTTAGGGAAAACACCTTCCACAGCTTAATTTTGTCATAAAATCTTTTAGAAGTGCCGTCTGCTGGGATCCTTCCACACACATATACCCAAAGCTGCCGGCCCTCAAGCAACAGCTAAACTATCCAACCACCTGAAAAAGGTTAACGACTCTCCGGAACCAACAAAGCCTGGCAAAACATCTTATTGATGGCAACACATGGCTAGCCATCCCTGCAAGGAGAGGCAAAACACAAGATTCCTCAGTCATTAAAGGCATAAATGATTTTTCCAGATGACAAGCAGATACATCTTCCCCTCTCGTAGGAAAAGAACCAACCCTAGGAAAGGTAACAACGGCGTGTTCGAAACGTCTAGAGTCAGAGCAAGTTAATACAAGAGGAGGAACACAGTAGGGGTAACAAGAGTCATCACCAGCGAGGAGACAGTTGTTTACCACAGATGACGCTACAGCACATGTCCTAAGAGACAAACACCCACTTAGAGGACGTGACGACAATGTTCCAGCAGCCGTTGTCACCAGAACACAACCTCTGTGTTAATGAGTCTGTGCTCATTTAAACAACCTTTGGTTTTCCACTAGGATCAACAGACGGGTCTACTAGAGTAATCCCGACCACACTAAACAAATTCTGAACCCTGCAGTGGGTGACATAAGTACTGAGACAGCCATTTTGATCCTCTGTTCTTGTCTGTGTAGATGAAAATATGTAGTAACCCAAATGAGAGAGAGTGTTAGGAAATATAATTGCTCTTTATCCTTTCCTAAAAGCACCTGAACACTTATATATTGGACAATTGTTAATATTGTTTTTTAATTCGTGTTCGCTCTACGAATGACTGAGCAGCGCTGCCTCTGCTCCCGTGTATCCCATAAAAACAAATCATGCTTACCTGAGTTGGTTTAAAATTGTTGACCCTTTTTTCACTCCGTTTAAATATTCTCCCCCTCCATACATCAACATCCAGGCAACACACTCCTCAAATACTTTTCATTTTCAGATAAAGTGGAATGTTGCTTTTGGCTACATTGTTCAGCTTCCCTCGGACACTTTAGCAAATTTCAACTCTTTATTTTCCTGCAGAAAAAGAATTTAGATTTAGATTAGAATTTAGAAAAGAAAAATTTTGAAAAGAATTTAGATTTAGAATTTCAGCTGTGCATTATTTTCATGAGTATCACGACGGATTACAGCAGCAAGTCAGAGAATAAGATAAAGTGCTTGTTAGAAGAAAGCGCAAAGCCACTATGACTTCATAGCACTTGTAAGAGATTTCAGGATAAACTAGAAGTGGAGGTTTGAAGATGAAGACATAGAACAGTGCCTTTTCACTGTGACCATCGGGGATCGAGCTCTGACACTGCAAGTAGCAAGGTCACCGCACTACTCACCAAAGTGCATGGTGGAAGTTGCAGTTGGAAGTTACAAAATATCTTTAACGATTTCTCTTAATATTTGCATTATGTGAACCTCTGCGAATTATAAATTGGAATCAGACTACCCGTAAAATAGATGTTAATACTTAAAAGAGAATATATCATGGGAAATTAATACGCCATTATTGTTCCGAATAGAATACAGATTACTGAAAATAATAATGATTATTGAAAATTATTCTCAATGATTACTGAAATTAATCTGAAAATGTAAAGAATTTCTTTTAACGTTCTGCCACCCATTTCCAGTCACCTCGTCTGAAAAAACTGTAAACAAGGATGCGAGGTGTTTTAATCCCATTAAAATAGTTCCTTTAATATAATATTATATTCGAGACATGTTAAAGTTGGAGTTGCTTTTCTTACACTGGATTATGGAGCTCGTAACAGAAACTCTGAGTTATATGTTAAAGCCACGAGAAGTTCAAACACTTTTACTCCATCTTAATTCTGAAATTTTCTTGTAAATATCTTCTCGTATGTAACTTCTCTCGTTGTTGAAATGAAAAGGAAAAATAAATTCTGTAACTTACGTCTTTCTGTATTCATTGTAACAGTGAAGAGTGAGAAAGAGGCAGGGGGGGGGGGATTGCGGGGGAGACAGAGAAATAATGAAATAGAAAAAGATGGTGTAAAGTAAAGTAAGGAAGAGAGAAGCAAAGTGTAAATTATAGAGGCACAGAAAACCAGATTGAGTCAAAATAAGGAAAATTGAATCAAAGTGATGCAGAGTGACGGAGACTGGGGAAGAGAGTGAAGGGGAATGTGACAGAATGAAGTAGAATGAATTAGCAAGAGGAAGAGTGAGGCAACTGAAGGGAGAATGAGAAAGGGTGATTTGTCAAATAATATCAATTTACTCATGCTTTAGGTAATCGATTATCACTTGAAATATATTGGTTAAAAAACTATGACGGGGCTTATTATACTTTTCTCAACTCACTTCTTTCTTCCTACTTCATCCTTCTCACTCCTATGTCTTCCTGGTCACCTTTTACTTCTTATTTTCTGCTCTATTATTATTCTTTCAGCTTTCTGCCTCATACTGTTCCTTGCTTTCTATTTTCATCCTGACCCCCTAACTCTTGCTTCTTAGCTTTTATTCTTTCCTTTCCCTCTTACATCCTGACTCTTTCTTCCCACCTCTTACCCCATTCCTTCTTAATCCTCTCTCCCTCCTCCAGCCCTTCTGCTTCCTCTCCTGAGTATGGCTCGTTAGCTAATGGAAGTTTCCAGTACGTTTTCCAGTGTAACGTTAAGGGGGTAATTAGCTACATTTTAGAGGAAGTAAAATATATTTAAATTAACAGTTAGCATATTAACACGTCAGGAGAGAGAGAGAGAGAAAGAAAGAGAGAGAGAGAAAGAGAGAGAGAGAGAGAGAGAGAGAGAGAGAGAGAGAGAGAGAGAGAGAGAGAGAGAGAGAGTCAGACAGACAGACAGACAAATATAGACAGACAGACAGAGACAGAGACAGACAGACAGACTCAGAAACACAGACAGAGAAGCACAGGGAAAAAGACAGACAGACAGACAGACAGACAGACAGACAGAGAGGGAGTGGAGAAAGAGGTACACGGACATTGGAAAAAAGAGAAAGCGATACGACTAAAACCAAGATTATCTATTTCAAGTTTTTTAATTAAATTCTTTGGAAAATCCACAAATACACTAACGACAGGTTATTCAAATAGGACCAACACACACACACACACGCACAGGGGGCCTCGTGGTTGAGTGGATAGTGCTCGGGAGTCGTTGTCCTAATGGCCCGAGTTCGATTCCCGGCAGAGGCAGAAACAAATGTGCAGAGTTTCTTTCACAATGATGCTCCTGTTCACCTAGCAGTAAATAGGTACCTGGGAGATAGACAGCTGCTCCGAGCTGCTTCCTGTAGATGTGTGTGTGCGTGTGTTAGAGAGAAATATATGTAGTAGATATAAGAGGAAAATATATTGGTTAGAAAGGGGGGTTCCAGGGGCTAATAGTTCAGTTCTGCAGATATAAATAGTAAATACACACACACACACACACACACACACACACACACACACACACACACACACACACACACACACACACACACTTACACACTCACACACACACACACACACACACACACACACACACACACACACACACATACACACACACATGCACGCAAACACACACAGGAATATTACAACTCTCCTTTTCAAGTCTTGTTAGTGTCCCCCTCTCGATCCATTGCCTCGCCCCTCACATTCTCATTTAGATTTCCATTTAATCTCCATTTTTTTCCAAAGACGTGCAGATGGACACGGAGCACGCACTTAGCAATATACTTTGCAACAGGGAAGGGGGATTGAAGGGCAATATCAACAGTGATCACAATGTCAACTGCATCAAAACAAAACACAAACTGGGAAAGTCAGGTATATAAACGTGCCAGACGAAACAAAACCTGTTAGAAAAATCCGTCCAGCTATCATTTTTATTTTTTATTATTTAACAAACGGCACAGAGGCAGAGATGGGCTGTATGAGATATGGCAAATGTTTTATATTGCAATTTTCTGGAAAACCTTCAGCGTTTATCTGTGTAAGTTTTAAAGGCCTTCGTGTAGAGCTTCATATTTTTGCCTGATTAATGTTATCGATAAATAATAATTTTGGAGGATCTTCGTCTGTCCTGCGACCTTCTCTGGCCTGCCTTATTCTCTCTTTACATTATCACAGAACTATGGTTTGTTTGTATGATTTTCCTTTTCTAAAGCCATGTTAATGTCAGATTACAGATCTAATCATCTCTAGTTGTGTAATTATTTATTATCTAGGTGTGTAATTATTACTCTTATAAGTACTTTGCAAGGAATGCTTGTCGGTGATACTGATCAGAAGTTCCTCTTTGCTATCGTTTTTCTTGTATATTTTAACCACCTTTGCCTTCTTCTAACCTCTTGGCAATTTTCAGTTTGCAAGTAAATCATTAATGACTAATGTTGACCAGACCACACACTAGAAGGTGAAGGGACGACGACGTTTCGGTCCGTCCTGGACCATTCTTACAATCGACTTGAGAATGGTCCAAGACGGACCGAAACGTCGTCGTCCCTTCACCTTCTAGTGTGTGATCTGGTCAACATACTTCAACCACGTTATTGTGACTCATCGTCTGCATTAACGACTAATGCTTGAGGTATGGTGATGGTCTTGTCTCACTTGTTTTTAACATGGAAGGGGATGAAATGTCTTGTCCAATAGCGTAAGTTTCATCAAGTGTTGCTGTTTGTATCATTACTGCCTTTGTTGTTATGTCGATATTTGTCAGTTTCTCATGTAAGGTTACCTTCTCTTCTATATATTTCTTCCTCAGTCACGAACACTGCATGGAAACTGCCATATTATTCCTTTGCCAATTTTCTTGACATTTTCCGCATGTTCGTCTCTCTTCTTTATAATAATCTAGTCACATAGTTTTTCAATGCAATATTTTTTTCTTATGTGACTATGTAGTAGTTTCAACTTTTTATTTGTTTAAGAAACAATAAAACAATAGTTTTAACTTTTAACTTAACTTAAAACAATAGTTTTAACTTTTTTACTTAAAACAATAGTTTAAACTTTTTTACTTAAAACAATAGTTTAAACTTTTTTACTTAAAACAATAGTTTTAACTTTTTATTTATTAAAATAATAAATAAGTTAAGACTATTTGTCAATAGTTTTAACTTTTTATTTGTTAAAATAAAAAATAAGTTAAAACTATTTGTCAATAGTTTTAACTTTTTATTTGTTTAAGAAACAATAACGTTTTCGTAGTATTTTCCTTTGCTTTTCTTATTCATATGTATTCATTCCTGACTAGGATGAATCTATTATGATTTTCTTATCCTCTGACGTCTGGACATCTTCCACTCCCCTTCTCCCTTTCGTTTCAACTTCTTGACATTGTCAATTAAACGATTGGTTAATATTTTCTCCCCAACTTGTTTCATTATTGTATATCTTTATTAAGTCACATTGCATCTCTAGTTTACTTAATCTATCAGTTCTTGGACTGTCTTCATTCTAAGTTAATCCTCACATTGCACATTTTCCTGATACTCTCTTACCTTCTTGCAAGTCCCTTTTCTTGTCGACTCTCCTTTCCCTGACCCCTTGTCTTATGGTCAATACTTTAAGTTTGATCATATTATCTAATACGAGGACAAAATGTTCTTTGGTTCCAAGTTGTACCAGTAGACTCTTCATGAATACTGTTTCCAGAATTCTCAGTGCTCTCATATTTGTTGCAATTGGCATAGGCTGCAAGTGAGAGATGGAGGGACTTTTATATGTGATTAGTGGTTGTGAGGTAGGACCAGTTGGATAGTTTGGTAACAAGAGGTTAGTTAAGAGGCAGAGATGGGATGAGAGGCACTGAGAAGTTAAGATGTAGAGAGAGGTTGTAAGGAAGAGAGTGGCTGAAGGGAAGAGATTAGAGGCAGAGAGTGTGTGTGTGTGTGTGTGTGTGTGTGTGTGTGTGTGTGTGTGTGTGTGTGTGTGTGTGTGTGTGTGTGTGTGTGTGTGTGTGTGCGCGTGTCTGCCTGCGTGCCGTGAGAAATACCGTCGACATGTGCATTGAACACCGATAAAAGGTCACCACAACATCCCCCGCCACAACCGATATATTCACCAATAAAAGTACAGGGTGAGCAGCGACCCCCCCCCCCCCCTCCTCCCCCACCCCACGCAAACACGCGAACAAACACCATTGTCTATGCTGCCAAGCACACAACCACAACTTGAAAGTGCAAACAACTCTCTCACTGCAGCGACAGTCGTCACATCTCCCACGACATCAACTCCCCCAACTTGCGTCTATATACGGTCTCTAGATTTACTAGAAGACTTCTTGGCCAAATGCACAGATGCCTGTGTTACCACAGTTGATGTCCGGTGACCGTCGCCGCCCCACTGGTTTCCTCATGTCTGCCAAAACTGTACAGATATGGAGCCGTAACCTGCGGTTATATGTTATGAAGGAATTCTATCCGCAACCTTCCTGGGTCCACCTCCAGCAGCGGCTCGTACTCGAGTGAGTCTTTTAGACTGCATCCCGTCGGTGCTAATGACAGGAAAAAAGCTCTTTCTGCATCATCCTGATTGAGATAAAATATGTCTGATGTCTTGCCCAGTTAGATGGTGACACGTGCCGTCCTCTATCTGATTGGTCGAGGCAGTTACGTGAGAAGAACTCGACTGCTTACCCGAGGAATTATTACAAAATGTTGCACGTGTTATTAAAGGAACATGAACCATTACGCTTTCAAATTATTTTAAACAGAAGCACAGATGGACGCCTGAACCTAGTTGGTGAACCAATTAGGTTCAGTAACATAAACAAATGAAAGGCAGGTTGCGCTAGGTTGTGGCTAGTGAGGTCAGCTGAGACATCACTGTAGTTAGTGAGGTCAGCTGAGACATCACTGTGGTTAGTGAGGTCACCTGAGGCATCACTGAGGTTAGTGAGATCACCTGAGGCACCACTGAGGTTAGTGAGATCACCTGAGGCATCACTGTCGTTAGTGAGGTCACCTGAGGCATCACTGAGGTTAGTGAGATCACCTGAGACATCATTGTGGTTAGTGAGGTCACCTGAGGCATCACTGAGGTTAGTGAGATCACCTGAGGCATCACTGAGGTTAGTGAGATCACCTGAGGCATCACTGTGGTTAGTGAGATCACCTGAGACATCCCTGTGGTTAGTGAAACTATTCTGAGAGGAATCATTTCAAGGAGCTTCTGGCCCACTCTTAACCTCTCAGACATCCTGCCTCTTACTGACTGGTCCTCCTCCACCTTATCTTCTCCTTCCTTGCGGAAATTCATTCTCTATCATCCTCACTCTTTTTCGTCGTCTCTCTCTTACTCTTCCAACCATTTTTTCCTGCTGTCACTTTTCTTCTGCCTCCTCAATCATTCCTTCCCTTTCCTCACTTTTCCTCCCCACTTATGAGGAAACTCACTAAACCTAGTGGGCAACTGTGCTACAGCAGACGTCCATCTTTCATCATCCGCCAACTTCATCCACTTCATTTATTCTCATTCTCTCTCGCATCTTGCCTCCGCTATATCTTGCCATTTAACAGCAGCTCTCTCGCTCTATCCCTTACACGGGCTTCTTTCACACACCGACATCTCTTCCTCATCCAAAATCCGCATCCCTTAACCCACTAAAAGGCTTCTCTTATCTAGCAGCAGCAGCAGCATCCCTCTTCTTCATCCCTCTAGCCTCTTACTAGCCTCTTACTAGCCTCTTCACGTGCTTCCCTGGCTTCCTTAAGAGTCTCTTACTTATGCAGCTCTCATTTACTTTACTCCATCATTCCTTATCATCACACAGCCTCTCACTCTCTTGAGCAGCCTCTTTTTCCTATTTATCTCTCATCCTCCGTAATCCCTAATAAAAACTTTCCTGTCTCAGGCACTGAATGTGATAGGGATTTTTGCATCACTGCTTATCACATATAATGTGTATGCAAATCAAGTTGACAAACCAAAGACACTTTTGTGCAAGGGGAGATTAAAATATCTTTGGTTATTTTGCTAGTAAAGAGGCTTTGGGAGATGTTTTCAACATTTAAACATTCAGGTTACAGTGTAGAACCTACGTCACAGGGACATGTCAATCTCTAAGGACTGAACGCTTCCAGAATCTATATTATTATTATGCATGCCTTATGAGCTTAGGTACCTGAGTTTAGGGTTCCATAGGCTTCCAATATCTGCCGCTGTGTCACTAAGTCAATATTGTTCAGTGAGAGTTAATATGTCCGAAATAATTGGCCGAAACGCTGTGCGTATTAGTGGCTTTTGGCATTGTGTATACTATCTCTATCTAGAAATCCAACATTCTGTTTGTTACTCATCTTGTATGTATGTACTTTTAGTACATACATACTAAATAGTACATACTTTAGTACATACATGTTAAGAGTCTTCAGCGAGACTCTTAGCGTTTTTGGCAGGTTACTAACACAGCGTCAATCTCCATTTGTTTTAATGTAGTAGTAAAAATGAGGAGAATCTTCACTAACATTACAAGTCTCAATAGCTAATGATGCTGAGCCCGCCACTAACAGAATCTCTTTCATGTTCATTTTGAAGGCAAGATCCAGTGAAGAGAAGAGCTCATTATAGCTGTTGTAAGACGCCCTTCAGGTTGAGTTAAGCTCAGAGAGATACAGAACTTCTTGCCTAAAGTAGGCCTATGCTTAGGCACCTCGCTCATCATATCATTATGTGGAGTAGATAGAGTTAACGAGGGAACAGATAATCAACAATCGGGTAATTCTTTCCGTTGCTGTGAAGAGAAAGAAAAAAAGAGTTCCACACACCTCTCGCTTTCTTCCCTTTCGTAGTCTGGCTTCTATCGCCTCGTGTGCCCTCTCTCAGCATTATCTTGGCGTCATCCAGAGTCCCTTAACCCTCTCAAGCACTTCTTATGCCTCCATTATCCAGCCCGCGCCCTCCCTCGTCTTCCTGAACCTCTTAGTAGCAGGTATACCCCCCTGCCCATCACTCACTTGCACTCTTCTTGCTTGCTACGCCCTTTTCTATCTCTTTCCTACCCTTGTTGCTGCCTTTCTCAGGCCCCTTCATTATCTTCCTCCAAGGCCTTCACACTCCCCTTCTCCCTCTTCCTTTCTCTCACCTACACCAACCATCTGTTTGTTTACTTTAGTCTCATTAACCTTTTATCAGTCTTCTCTCACTCTTCCACACTCTCTCACTTACCCCTCAGCTTGCTTCTCTCTTCTTTTAGCTTCCCTTGCTCACCCACGCTTGTCTTAACCTTCTTCCAGCCTACCCCACACACCCCAGCCTACCCTACACTCCCCAGTTTACCCTACACACACCCCAGCCTACCCCACACACCCCCCAGCCTACCCCACACACCCCGGCCTACCTTCACCGTCTTCCAGACTCCCACACTTCCCTTGCCTCACTCTCGATTATAATTAAAATTATTATTACAAGATAGTCTATTTAACCATTCATCTCCCTAACCAATCTCCCAGATTATCATGGCAAGCTGCCCAAAATAAGCTGCCTCAAAACTGTGCTTTTTGAGGCATTTCGATCAATAGTATGATTCGCAAGGCTAACATGGAGGAACATTGGACTAGACTGTTGTGCAGTCTTTATCGAATATCGATGTTGGATGACTCGTGGGCCAAGCTTTTTGCCCGTCTGTCCAATGTATATAAGACCATAGTCCTTGTAAGGGGTCACGTACATACATCCTGCTGAAGTGGTAGACAAGTTCTTCAATCAAATGGATTTTAGTACCTTATTGTTTTTTACATTCTAAATTGGCAGTAAAGATATAAAAGCCTGAAAAAGGTTTAGCAAGCCCTTCAAAATAGGGTAACACAAGTGAGCTTTTTAAAGTCATCGTTAGCCTTAGATGTGTGAGGCAGCAGCAAATTAGATTAATCTTGACCTTCAAATGGGAGCAGCAGGGAATAATGGCTCTAAAAGAGATAACTAAAAGCAGATACATTATATTCTTCCTTAAAGAAAGTTGTTGTAGCTAATAGGCTGCTATGAGTCAAGAAAAAACAAGGAGTTTACTAATGCAAAGTGAATAAAAACGACCTTACTGCTCTTAAATTATTGTATATAAAGAACAAGAATCAGAGGCAATATATATACTGACAAAATGTGAAGAATAAATACACTGTGAGGTGTACTCTCCTATGTGTATGTGAACAAGGAATTTACTTTGACTATGGGCTATGTCCAGATCAAAAGTATACCTGCTGAATTGTCAATAAGCTATAGAGGTGGCCTTAACACCCTTCCAGAGACTGACAGGCCTTAATCCAAATAAAATAAAATTATATTTAGAAATTTTCGTTTTATAGTGTTTTACGTTAATGAGGAAGTTGGGGGTGATGGCAGACCTGAAGAGAGAAGGCCAACCTCGCCTTTTCTGATGTAACATTAACATGATATTGCCTGCGGTCGGTCCCCCGTCTCTCTGTGTGGCCTGCTTTATTGTACCCTCATCTCTCCTTTGTTGGGCTTCTTACTGAATTTTTAATCTACCTGCTTCTGCCTACATCGTCAGTCATATCAAGCTATATAACAAAGACGTTTTTCTTCTGTCTAGTAATTAAACGTACAAATACATTTTTTACTAATTTACTTGTATATTTTTACAAATGCAGCCTTTTTAACTGCACGTAAGGGGCGTACCTTACGTGCTGCACGTAAGGAGCGTACATAAGATGGAGGATCGTCCTCTTCGAACAGTTAGTTAAGGCTGGAGCATCTCTTGGACTGCAAACAAACCAGGGTTAGAATATTAATTTTTTCTGCTGTTCCCTATAAATGTTCCAATGTATATATGACCCTTGTAAGTGTACCAACATGGACATAACCCCCTGTAACTGTGTATATATATATATATATATATATATATATATATATATATATATATATATATATGAGATAAGATTCTTCTCTCCTTCCTTAGAATAAACAAATAGACACTCGAAGTTTTCATGTGTCCATTATTCAGAGCTTCACTGTCTTAACTGACCTGAGCGCTGTTGAAAATAACCCAGATTTATGTGGTGCTTCTCCTGCTCTCATGAGACCTTGGGCGAGATGATGAACACTTTCATTGTCACAGTTAAAGGGGGGGGGGGCGAGAGGGATAAATGATTGAGAAAGAGAGAGATAAGAAGGTGGAGAGAAAGTGTAGAAATATGAGAAAGTGTGAAGAGAGAGAGAGAGAGAAAGACGGGTATAGCGAAAGAAGGAGAAAGAGACGAATGAAAAAGAGCCAGAGGGATAGATTAGAGGCGGTGAAAATTAGGGAAGGAGGTAAAAGATAGGGAAAATAATGAAGGGTAGGGAAGGTGGGAAGGAAAGGGATGGTGGTGATAGATAGGAAAGGTGGTGAAGGAGAGGGAAAGTGGTGAAAGGTAAGGGAAGGAAATATTTGTTAATTTTCCCGTGATAAGTGAATAATGGTGTATATTACTATAGGAAAAATGTATTGTAACTGATAGTTTTCAGAATGTTTAGTTGTGTAACTGGCCAGCCGTGTCAAACATCGTCGTGGAAGTCCGAATGTGACCCTGGCACGTCGTTCCGTTTTTAAATTCTGGCGACTCCGAACAGCCTATGTTCATCCCGTACCCCAGACCCTTCCCTCTGCAAATTCCCTCCAACTTAAGATAGAGAAACAGACATTCTTATGGGTATATATGTGGTATGTATTAAATATAACATATTAAGTCATCCACAGAGTAGAGAACAGGTTGAAAGTGTAATAGAAAAATAGAGATGAGAAAGAGAATAAGAGATGAGGTTGTCAGTCGGAAAAACACAGCTAACTTTTTCTGTAGCCTCGTGTAATGAGTTTTCGCAACTAATTTGTAGAATGACGATTGACGCATTAAAATCTAACTCTAGATTATTCAGTTTATAATGATAATAATCGCTTATTACGCAGTTATTATGGGTACGTAATCCACTGAAGTTTTCTTTTTAACAAACTCAATTACAAATGTAAAACATATGAATAAAATGTTTGTATTTGAAATTGACCAACCAAGCAGAGAAGTGAAGGGAAGGGAACTATCAGAGGGAAAGCGCCAAGCCATTACGACTATATAGCAGTTAGAAGGGGGGTCAGGATAAGGATTTGGGATGGGACGGAGGGAATGGAATGGTGTCTGCAAACAGAAAAGGTCACTGTCTTTGTCTCCTCCACCTCACTGTCGGCTCCACCCTGCCTGTCACAGCCGGTCCATCACCCGTCCACTACACTGAACCACCAATCACGCGGAACCTCGTCACGCAAGTAGGGACTGACGCTTGAGTTGCGTTCTTCAGCAGAAATGAGCGCTCGGTTAGACAACAACGGAGTGTGTGTGTGTGTTCACTTTTGGGGGAGTTTGTTGATGGATTGTGGGGAAGCAACGTTAATTTGTGAAATACCTGAACACTGCTTGATGGACACTGAGTCCACTGTTTAATGGATAGTGTTTAATGGATACTGTTTAATGGATACTGTTTAATGGTCACTGTTTGATAGCCTCTGCTCAGATAATTTTGTACGTTCGACAGAAATTGCTTATTTCTGCTCATTTTCTGCTTCTGCTCAAAATTGCTTATTTCCTAAAATATTTCCAGCATGAATTATAACAGTTCCATCGTCAGCTGACAGTTCAAATTATCGCAGCTGACACAATAGTTTCTGATTTCTATAGCAAGTCAGCCAGCAGTTTAACGAGAACCTTTTCACATTACATCAAAGTTCATTTTCCATGACCAAAGTTTCTCTCTGTGTTATGATCTCATTAAAAGTTTCTCGGCAACCTTTGATACTAGTTATCCTAACTTTGGAGCTCTGTGTGCTGTTAGAAGAGTCTGCGTCCAGTGATACTCTTCTCCCGAGAGATGAGATACTCATCACAGAGGTGTTGAGTTCGTTGACGACTCTGTTGATGAGCCCTGTTGACGCTTTGCAACTCTTTTATGTTCTAAGATTTGCTCCGAGGGATGGAGTGGAGAGGGAAGCAGAGGGGTAGGTGGCTAGTAAAGGTATTGGATACAGAGAATATGTCAGGTAAAAAGATACTTTTGGGGGGAATTGCATTGATCTGCGCATTTAAGAATATCGTTTATTGATGTTAATAAACATCAAGATGAAGGTAAACTGTTGTGGATGTTCTGAACACCTCCTCTTTATCATCACTTTACTTCCACTAATAATGCAACACTGAGACACACTGAAGTTTAACGTCTAGAATAAACGAACCTACAAAAACAATAGAGATTCAGTGACTGAATTTGTTTTCCTCATACCTTTCAGTATTTGTAGAAAGCAGTTCCTTAATTACAAGGACTTTACCTGTTTACTGTATTTATAGCGTCCTCACTGTGGCGCTGATTCATATATATATATATATATATATATATATATATATATATATATATATATATATATATATATATATATATATATATATATATATATATATATATATATATATATATATATATATATATTAAAAGGGGACAACTAAGTAAGGCACAAAAGCTGCCGTCTTGCGGATGCAGCAAAAGCAAATGTTACCCTTAGAACTCACGATAATTCCCCAGGAAAGTACTTCATGTATAAATATTTCATTAGGTGAAAATGGTTCGTGATTGCTTATTGAGGTCAACTTCGTCTCCCGGAAGGCAAGAGCGGAGGAGTCGCCACCTGACGTGTTCACAGCCAGTGGTGAGATGGTCCTAGGTGGCTCCAGGCTCCTAGCTGCAGGCTCCTAGCTACAGGCTCCTAGCTGCAGGCTCCTAGCTACAGGCTCCTAGCTGCAGGCTCCTAGCTACAGGCTCCTAGCAGCTCTCTAGTAGCGTTACTCTTCTCACAGTCACTCAGCTTTACAACCTCCTTGAAGGAATCAAAGTTATTTACCCATCGACGTGAGTACTGAGAGGGGCTACCAGCAGCACTGTTGCAGCGGTCATCAGTCACCTGTAGCTGTTATCAACTGTCACCTGCAGTCGTTGTCACATGCCAAGCCGTGCAACTTTTGTCACCGTGGCGAGACGGACCAGCGGCCTATTACCTTGGAGCTCATTTCGTTTCCTGGGTCTATTTTTCCTCCATCAGAATCGCATCAAGAGCCTCCTGGAAGCGTTCAGTTCTTAGTTCTCCCAACTTTCCAGATTATCGGTGCCATTCAGAATTACGGTTCACGTGATGCTTTAATAATTCGCAGTGTGAGAACCGGTTGGGCTGCGGTGTGGCAGAAAGTGGATTCTTTCGGTATTTTGCTGTTCTTTATCACCTTATGGGTCACGTAACTTTGGAATTTGAAAAAAAGCGAAATGAGTGTTTGAGGGAAAGATTAGCAATTAACTTTTCAATGTGGAAATCAATTTCAGTAGCGTGGTCGACCCGTGCGTGTTCGGGGAATAGACTGTGCTGTGAAATGTTAATTGGGGTCAAGTCTTTGTCCGAAGAGTGTATTGAATCTGTTGTCGCCTCGAAAATGTTGGATCGTCGAATGATTCAAGTCTTCCCGAACGTATAGAAGGATTGGTCTGTGTCAGAGTCAGGTCGACGGTAAAGCAGTTTAGTAGCCCGTTCATCGTCCTGGTATCGTCTGCAACAGATAGTCATTATCTGACACAATATGAGTACAATGTTGCGACAGCTCAGCTGTTTTACCTCGAGTTCTCAGTATTTCTGGCACCAGCAGTAGCAGCTGGAGTATACTGGCGCTATACTTTGAGATATACTGTTACTAGTCAGCAGTATATCACCGTCACGTGACATAAACACATATTTTAATGGAAAAACGTGTGCATCATGACTGCCTGAAGCCATGAGGTGTCCTACAGGACCTATGCCCACCTACAATTATCTTGGTCTTTTTGCAGATTCGAGCGAAGTCGTTCCCTGCAAGAATTTAATTATTCAGTGCTTGGCGAGCGTAGTAAAGCATTACACCATAATTTCCGTCTCTCATCGAGGCCAATTAGAGTCATTAGAAGATGTAGAACATAGCAGAATGTTGAATTTGTTATCAAAGGCAGTCTGCTCTTCTCTATAAATAATTCACTTGTAATGAGATATTTTCATTTTTATTGTAGCATATTTTTTTTCTGCCGGGTTTTTGTATCTAGTTTTATTTAATTATTTTTTGTGTTGGAGGTAGAGTGTATGTGTGTACATGTGCATGTATGTGTGTGTTTGTGTATATGTGCATGTATGTGTGTGTTTGTGTATATGTGCATGAATATTTACTATTTGTGCTTGAAGAGTCGAGCTGTTAGCCCTTGGACTCCGCCTTTCTAGCCGTCAGTCGACTAATGAATTTATTCCCGGCCTATTTTCACTATCATATCTATTACATATAGTTCTCTCTAACACACACATACACACACACACACACACACACACACACACACACACACACACACACACACACACACACACACACACACACACACACACACACACACACACACACACACACACACACACACACACACACATACATGCATACACACACACACATACACACATCGCCAACATGGGTTCAGTGAGGATAAATCTTGCCCTACAGGCTTAATAGAGTTCTACGACCAGGTGAGAAAGATTAAGCAAGAAAGAAAAGGCTGGGCGGACTGCATTTTCTTGGACTGTCGGAAAGCCTTTGACACAGTACCCCATAAGAGGCTGATGCATAAGCTGGAGAGACAGGCAGGAGTGACTGGTAAGGTGCTCCAGCGGATAAGTGAGTACCTAAGCAATAGGAAGCAGAGAGTTACAGTGAGGGGTGAGACCTCAGATTGGCGTGAAGTCACCAGTGGAGTCCCACAGAGCTCTGTAATTGAGTGCCCAAATGAGCCACAGAGATATTAGAAAGAATATTTTAGTATCAGAATGGTTGACAAATCTAATGCATAATGAAGTGATGTGGTGGAGGCTGACTCCATACACAGTTTCAAGTGTAGATATGATAGAGCCCGATAGGCTCAGGACCCTGTACACCAGTTGATTGACATTTGAGAGGCGGGACCAAAGAGCCAAAGCTCAACCCCCGCAAGTACAACTAGGTGAATACACACACTCACATGTGTGCGCGCGTGCGTGCGACGCTCAAGCTCACCTGAAAATCAGTGAGGAAAGTCAGTGATTCTCTCGGCTTCATCAAGTTCATTTTCCGCTAACCTATTTTCCTTCCTCGATCAGAAGCCAATTATTTCTTGGATCACTCCATCGAGCAATTGCAACAGATGAGGAAACAATACGAACACCAAGAAAGTGATGTTGCACGTCTGAGAAAGTCTTGCTGCGTGTCTACGAAAGATTTGATGCGAGTCTAAGACAGCTTAGACACGCGTCTAAGAAAGCTTAAACGTGTGTCTAAGGAAGCTTAGATGCGTGTCTAAGAAAGTTAAACGTGTGTCTAAGGAAGCTTAGATGCGTGTCTAAGATGCTAACTTCCCTGTTAATGGTTAATGGTTTCCCCTGGAGCCCAATCGAACCCCCTCGGAGCCACCAGACACCAGCGAAGTCTGCACAGTCTAGCTAAGTCCTGCAGAGCCCATAATAAACTTAACGATAAAACTTCCATTTGCTACAAAATCTGTGATTTGATTCTCTCCAAGACGGAATACATAACCTTAGGCTAAATGCCTTTCCGCACGAATTCTTTCAGTCTCAAACGTCAGTGTAAAAGCACTTTATTTTCCCGGATACAACCAGCCCCAGTGAGCAATATGAGCGAGTTGCAGGAATTATTGCATGGACAACGTACATTCAGGCGCAAAACGGCCATGTCAGGGCCCACGACACCAGAGGTCATTCCTGTAAGAGCAGCGGAAGAGGCATCATTCATGTAAGTGCAACGCCTGAGGCCTCGCCTATTTAGGTGTGTTAGGAGGCATCGGTCCCAAGTGTTAGTGCAGTAGAAGAAGCAGTTTTCCTGAAAGAGAGGCACCACCAACGTACATGTAGTAGCAAGAGGCATCGCCAACGCAAGTGTAGTAATAGTAGAGACATTAAAAGTCTACCTGAAGCTGCATTAGAGGCATCACTGAAGCAGATGCAACAGCAGATATATATGACCATGTAAAGTGCTCCATCAGGGAGTCATCACACCTGGTAATGGATTGGCGAGGCAAACTTCACCAATACCATAACGATCGGCCGCATGCATCCTCAATTGCTCTCAAGTTAATTAATCCAACACGCCAATATCCCCCCCTAAATGCCAGTTTCAAAGCCCTCATAAACCAACAGTTTTCCTGAGGCCATTAGGCCCAATTTTATCTCAGTTTACTAACTTATCTCGAATGGCTCTTAAAGATGGTGCAAATTCGTTTGGCAATTAGCAACTCTAGACAAGAGTTTAAGAAGAGATAAGAGACACTTTCCTCTCACCCTCACGTGTAGAGAGAGAGAGAGAGACAGATACAGAGAGATACAAAGAGACAGACAGGCAGGCAGACAGACAGGCAGGCAGACAGACAGACAGTAAAGTAAATTCTACACGAAAGAAAATATCTTCTTGCATATCAACCCATATAAATATACCTTCAAGATACGATAAATATGAAATTACAGTATCGACGGTCCTTGCCTCAAACAAATGATTCGATTAGCAAGTTAGATTGTAAAGGGCGATAACTTGAAGAAAAATCCCCCTGATACATTAAGACGTGAGCGACCCTCATGGCCAGACAACCTCCTTCCTCTCCGTCTTTGCCAACACCTGGTCAGGTTCTGTCAAGAAGGGACAGTAGTAAATTCAGTTAGAAGGGTAAATCCAATTATCAAGACGGAATTAGTTAGTGGACCAAGTAAACAGTCCACTCCAGGCTGGTTCTGACCAGAGGGCTTCCTCACGTTCGGTAATGTTGCTGGGTAAATAGTCTCCTTCCTGGCGCTTCCTCTTCCACCTGATTCCTCATCTCCTACTCCTTCTACTCCTCTGCCTCTTCCGCTTACTTTAATATTTCCCTCAGCATCATTTCCTTACCCATCAAGCCTTCACTTCGTCGCTATCTTCATCTCAGGACTCAAGAGTTTGTTTCTCTCACGCTGAGTATTCATCTATTGATTTTCGTAACTATAATTGGTTACTATTGATAACCAATTATTACCGAGTTTTTCAGTGACATTTACGATTGCCATTGGTCGTCATTGACTATAACATCAACTAATTGCCAATGAATCCAAGGATAACGATATACCAGAACAATTACCAAGGACTAAGTATTATTACATTCAATTACCAAGATTAGTTGGTATTACGATAATTACTATTTACAACTAATATAACCAATGACTGGTGTCGTTTCCAGGAATTACCTTGAGTCTATGTAGTACGCCTTGATTATCATTGACTACCACAATTACCTCCACTACCACAGATTACCACCATTTCCAAAGATTGTATTTGATAACTATAATTCCTTTTCATGACCGAAATTTGAAATGGGAAACATTTTTGTTTATGTAATTAACTCTATTAACCATTATTACATGACTGTAGTGGATTATCACTGAGTGCCGTGATTATTTCTGGATATCTTGGTCGTCTTTAATTCCCGTTGATGATAACGGGTTCCACGACTTAAAATTAAAGACCATAATTGTCCATAATGTTTGTGCTAGTTATTGTCTCCACCAATTACGGCTGATTCTTGTTATTTAATACCAATTACCTTGATTATCACCATTTACCACAATCTTCTGTATTATCATGGATTACAGTTGAATGTCGCCACTTAATTTATCACTGTTGTTGTCTACTAACGAATATCATGGGTGCGTGGGATTACAATTGTTACTGGTGTTATCAGGGATAACAGCTATTAATAATGTTACCAAGGATTACACTTTTTACTAGCGTATCTAGAGAGTGCCGCTATTGTCAGTGTTATTAAGGATTACAGCTAGTTATATGGTTACCGGGGATTACACCTATTACTATGGTTACGTGGGATTACAGCTTTCGGTATTTTTAGTATAGCTGACAGGGATTACAGTGATTATCATTCACTGCCATTAAAAAGGTATTACCAATGAATACTTATATGAACATCCATTATTATTAGCAATATCTGTTTACAATACTGCCGTGACTTTTGTTTCAAATAAAGTCCTGAAGTGATATTATATACTTGAACACGCAAACCTCTAAGGGGGAATGGGGGAAGACGATATATGAAGGGAGGATGTAATCTGAGGGAAAACAATAGCTAAAGGGAAGACGTTATCTACGTAGAAGACTCTTAACATCATCTTGGAGTTTCAAATTTCTTTCGTCTCTTGTCTTCTGCTCCGGGAGATGCTGAGAGTTGAGGATTAATGGATTTTCAAGATGCAAATAGTTTGGTCTCTGCTTTGGTGAGTTAGGAGAGAGAGAGAGAGAGAGGGGGGGAGGGAGAGAGGGAGAGGGAGAGGTTAGGGGGCTTCGAGTGTCTCAAGAAATATATAACCTCCAGAAAAAAGCCGTCCGGCACAGCATGCATACTACCGACAGAGAGACGCCTGTATTGCCACAGTTGAGAGAAAAATCGGTCTCTCTCTCTCTCTCTCTCTCTCTCTCTCTCTCTCTCTCTCTCTCTCTCTCTCTCTCTCTCTCTGGGCCGCCTTTTCGTATATATGTCTGGTTTTGTCTCTTTATGTTGCTCCTTTTATAATATTCTGACAGTTTGCTCAAACAAACTATAGCGCTTTTCTGACTTTCAACAACATCCAGAACTAAATATTGTGTGTGAGAGTAGGAGGCGCCTCATACATTATTCTAACCGGAGGTAGGAGAGCTTCTGGTGCACGACCAGAGACACAACAGTCTCTTTCTCTCTCTTTCTTCGTCTCCTTCCCATCTCTCCCTTCCGTCTTTCCTCCATCCGTCTCCCTCCCTAACTCTGCATCCCTCCATCTCCCTGAACTCTCTTCCTGCGCAAAAATTCTGTTGTGGTGAAGAGGGTTATGAGGAGACTGTTTGGGCTGCTGAGGAGGGAGTTATGTCTGCGAGAGGAAACAAGAGAGAGATAAGAAGGATATATTAGCTACGGATATACTAAGCTGCATCAATTTTAAATCAAAGTAAAAATGACTGAAATATCACATTCGTGATCGTTTGCTGAGCAGCAAGTGCTCATTACGTTCTTAACACCACGAAAGAAAAGAAAAGAACAATTGTATTATGCTTCACTTTTCTTGGTTTCACATAATTTTGGCTCTTTTTGTCTTGGGGATTTTCTGTCGGCCGGTGATCAGCTGACTTTCCTCTTCCAGCGCATGAAGGAAATATGCACCCGTGGTTGTAGCCCCTTACTCAGTGTATACAGTGTGTATACACAGTGTATACAGTGTGTATACAGTGTGTATACCGTGTGTATACAGTGTGTATACACTGAGAGTTCACTTTAGTGTTGAACTATATTCAGGAGTAAAGAAAACTTCCGGTTGGTCGCTATATTGTGGTGGCCTTGATAACTTTCCCGTAGTGGAAAATCCTTCAGCCTAATACAGAACACCAAACCATTACTTGCTGTCTGTCAGCATCACTGAGGAATGAATAATTGACTGTTCAAGTTAATTAATACCTTTAATTAATAATAATAAGTTAATTAATAATAATAATTAATACCGTTAATTGACTGTTAAAGCTGGACAAAGTTTTCCAAGTACTCCTTTCAAGTACTGAACAACCATTCTAGCTTAATTACATTTCATTACCTTTTCTCCACTGAATGAGTTTGCATAATTTATATCAGCTTTAAAGCAAACTTTAAACTCTAATTTCGTATTTATTGTACTCAGAAAAAATTCTGATGAAAGATTTTCGAAAATGTTATTTTCTTCATTTATTTATTCGAGAACTATATAATATTTGTGTATTTGTGTCAGATTTATATTGAATACTTTAATTTGACTTCAAACACAGATTGAACTGGTAGATTTTGTGTCCGACGTCGTCATCTGTTCCCAGGACTTGTGGTCGTGACAGGGCAGGTAGTCGCCTCTATAGAGTCACCAGTAGGTTATCAAACCTTATAGAGAAGTTATCAGAAATAGATGGCATTGCTCTCCTGCTTGAGGCATCATGTATGCCAAATGCACTAACGAGACGCATGCCACAAACTTTCCCAGGAATCATACCTTTGTGAAAGAGCGTTTGGGGGGGAGATGCCTCTTTCATGTGGGTTCTGTAACTTTGTAGATCTGATGTAACTGTTAAAAACTTGTTGCTTTTGAGGGGCGTTACTTGTGAATGGAGCAAGAGTCTGTCTATCGAGAGGGACGAGTCCACCTCCAGGGCACAGAGGGTAATAGAGGCTCTTTTATCAGTTCCTCCGTTGCGAGAAACCTTCATGACTGAATGTCATGAATAGAGGTAAGGGATGAAGGGGTCTGCAGAGAAGGAATGAATGTGCAGAAGTTTGATGTTTCAAATGAAGTGTTGGGAAGAAAAAGCTAAATAGTGTTGATTCTCTGGTCTTTTATAATGATGTGTACTCAAGAGTGATACCTTCAGCTGGTACTCCCCTCCCAGGAGTGACGCCTCCCTACTGTTACTCCCAATCACAGTAGTGACGTCACCCTACTGTTACTACCTATCACAGGAGTGACGTCTCCCTACTGTTACTACCTATCACAGTAGTGACGTCTCCCTACTGTTACTACAAATCACAGTAGTGACGTCTCCCTACTGTTACTCCCTATCACAGTAGTGACGTCTCCCTACTGTTACTACCTATCACAGTAGTGACGTCTCCCTACTGTTACTACCTATCACAGGAGTGACGTCTCCCTACTGTTACTCCCTATCACAGGAGTGACGTCTCCCTACTGTTACTCCCTATCACAGGAGTGACGACTCCTGCTGCTTCACCCCCCAACGCAATTTTCTTTCATACGTTTATCTTACGATGTAAAGACAACAACTGGTCCTGGAAGCAGCTGTTAAGACTACACTAACTCTGCCTGAACAACATCTCGGCGTATGATGTTGGCTGAGCAAGTTATGCTCCCTTGGAGCTGGTCGGATTGCCCGTCTCCTGCACAGCACCGAAAGGTCAAATTGAATTACCAACGCGGAAGTGGCTGCACAAACTGTTGGTCCTCAGTGGCACTGGAGGACACGGTCCGTGTGAGAGAACCTTAATATGCAATAAGTTTTAGGGAATACAGAATACAGAATTCCAAATAAAAATTTAGGATTCATTGTAATGTAATTTTTCCTTGAGAATCTCTGAGGTAACATGATTATTCTTAGGTATTAAGCTGTTAAAGGTAACATGTTTTGTTTATTAGGTTTTATATGACTTTTACAAGTAGTTGTGAACTGATTCTTTACGGCTGGTATCGTCGTTAAGGATTTGATACCCTGATTGACCCCATTAGAACCATTGGCCACCATTAGAACCGTTGGTGTCATTAGAATATCAGGTGAACAGGATATCTTAACTTTGCTCGCAATAACCTAACTAATTACCTGCCTCGGAACTCATTTGAGCCTCCGTCTGACACTGGAGTTGTGACAATCGTTCATCCTCTTGTGTTACCTCTGCTACTGTTTAATTCATTATACATCTTCATTACTTTCAGGTCATTAGAGTTGTGCTGTTTATTGTATCGTTCATTCTACGTCATCATTTATTTTTATGTTTATTTCTCCCGTTTGTATTTTAGTAATTAATTTGGCCGTTGTTTTGTGCTTCTTAAACTGTCGTTAACTTTCTCTCTCTAATTGTCAGTAACTAAACTTAGCTGCTAATGACCAGGCTCATTAACTCAGAGCTACCAGAAGCCTCTCCCAGTGGCTGACACTGCATCAGGCGACCCACGCACGCACGCAGGCACACACACACACACACACACACACACACACACACACACACACACACACACACACACATCTCTCACATAATTGTATGTGTGGATATGCACAGCACACACACAAACACATACTCTGTGCCCTCCCCACTCACACAGACAAACACTCACTGCTCTCCCCATACACACAAAAACACACACACACTCACTGGCCTCCCCCTTCCCCACACACACACACTGTCCTCCTCCCCCCCCCCTACACACACACACACACACACAAACACACACTCACTTCCCTTCCTACACACACACACACACACACACACACACAAACACACACACACACACACACACACACACACAAACACACACTCACTTCCCTTCCTACACACACACACACACACACACACACACACACACACACACACACACACACACACACACACACACACACACACACACACACACACAAACAACACACACTCACTGACTTCCCCCCACACACACACAAACACACTATCCCGATAAAACAATAAACATATGGCTCTCAGAATACCGCCCACAATATGCAGCCCACACACACACACACACACCCTCGTCGCAAAACATCGACTTCACACAGCTGCTGTATTCCCATCTCAAACACCGCCTACACACGTGGTCAAGACGCACACAGTCCTCTCACAGAGACTAGACACAAACACACACACACACACACACACACACACACACACACACACACACACACACACACACACACACACACACACACACGCACACACACAAATACTCGCTCCAACCAACAGGAAAAAAATTCACTGCCTACGGCAAAATGATTTTTTCCTGAAAATGTAACTAATTTCCCCCCATCCCCCTTCCTTCCCCCTCTCTTTCCAATCCCTCATTATCGCATCACTTATCTTCTCGTTCCTGCTTGCCACACCCTTTATTATTAGCCACTTCATCAGCAAACTCATCCGTATCCATCACGCGCCCTCTCCAGTCTGTAATTTTTTGTTTTTCTGGTATGAATTATGGGCAATAGTTTGGTCGCCCCTCTGAGAACATTTCCTCTCATCAACAAACACGGTTTATCTAAAGGGGAATGTTCAAAAGCGCTTCTCCTCGATATTCTCCTCTTATCTGGCCTTCTCTTCTCATCTTATCATCCTTGTTTGTCAAGCTCGGTCGTTTGATCTGACACACCGTAAAAAATACAACATTTTCATCTAAACGTAGACACTCATCTAACTATTGACACTCACCTAGCTAAAGATACTCATCTAGCTAAAGATACTCACCTAGCTAAAGATACTCACGTAGCTAAAGATACTTGCCTAGCTAAAGATACTCACCTAGCTAAAGATACTCACCTAGCTAAAGATACTCACCTAGCTAAACATACTCACCTAGCTAAAGATACTCACCTAGCTAAAGATACTCACCTAGCTAAAGATACTCACCTAGCTAA
Source organism: Procambarus clarkii (assembly GCF_040958095.1). NCBI lineage: Eukaryota > Metazoa > Arthropoda > Malacostraca > Decapoda > Cambaridae > Procambarus > Procambarus clarkii. Next base: position 23,168,018 of record NC_091201.1, read on the forward strand.
ACATACTCACCTAGCTAAAGATACTCACCTAGCTAAACATACTCACCTAGCTAAAGATACTCACCTAGCTAAAGATACTCCCCTAGCTAAAGATACTTCCCTAGCCAAAGATAATCACCTAAACATTGACACCTAACATAAACTCTCTTCTAACCAGACACTCACCTAACGCTTAACCAACGTGACTCCTAACCTCACATGACCTCTGACCGCACATGGCCCCTGACCCCACTTGACCCCCTGACCCCTCTTGACCTCTTACCCCACATAACCCTTGACACATCACCTGGCCTTACCTGGGTGACTCACTGGATTAATGTTCCAATCACACGAGGAAAATCTTCATGTTTAGTAGAACTGAAGAAAACAGGAACTGCAATTTATTGCCGACTACTGCTTGGATATTTCATTTAATAATATATTAGAAAATAATATATCATATAATTCCTCTATATGACAGTTTCACGTGCTGGACATCCATGGTATATGGCAGGAACCAGAATTTGTTTTTTAACAGTTATTGGACACAAAAACTTGTAATAATAGATTGGCGTGTGTCACGCTAGCCCACAATAGATCAAGCTGAAATGGCCAACTTTAAAATTCGGTTGAGTGAAATCGACTTAATCGAGGCCAGACAGTGTACGGCCAGAACGACTGGGAATTCAATTTTGATAATGTGGGTCAAGCTGAATAGACGGAGGGAGAGACTTAGTGAACGTCAGTACTGCAGCGTGCTGACTCCATCATGATACTGTAAAGTCTGTAAGCGGCCGGCTTGCTTAAGCCAGATCGGTGTGGCTTTGGAATTCCCAAAGGTTTTGAAGCAACCGCTCATGCAGCATGAGCGTATGTTAACATCTTTGGCCAAAAGGTTCGGATCAAACTGTTCTTTAAAGTGCCTTCAACATGGTCAGGAGAGATGCGGTGCTGCGTGGTCACTAATGCTTTCCGTTCTCCTTGCCCCATTCATACTTCGTGTTACAGTGGCGATGCAATGTTAGTTTTTGGCGAAATCAGCTCACTTGATGGTTCTAAGCAAGGCGATCCAAAAGCTCATTTAAATTTCTGCTTAATCTTGGAATTACAAAAGATTTCTCCAATGAGTTTTTGAGCGATGGCACTACAGCTGGTTCTATAAGTTTCCTCGTACAGGACATCAGGGACCAAGAAAACAGCCTATGTCTAACCTTAAATTCCTCCAAGTGTGAAATAGTCTACTCCAACTCAGGCATCAGAAATCGAGTGCAATCTTTCTTGAAGGGAGTTCTTATAAACAGGCCTGCAGGCAGCACTCCTCTCGGAGCTCCTCGAGCCAAACACCATTCAAAAGATTCTTAGAAACAAAATTACTGACGTGAAGACGTTGGATGGAAGCTAGATCTGGTTACATCAGTGCACACGAGGCATTTATCTTCTCACAACATGTTTATCCCTTCTAAGGTTAACCTGCTGTTTACAACAGGCCAAAGTTTAAAGGGTTAAAGGGGTATGACATCCTTCTGGAGACCAAGTAAGAAAATATTGCCGTCTTTCATCTCAATGACATGTGGAAGCAAGCAACTCTTGCAGTCGGACTTGATGCTGAGAAGCTGTGGGAGATGTTATTAAAGCGGGATGACGTCAAGACCTCCTTCTACATCCCCCCCCTCCCTCCCTTACCACCAAACCTCCTCCTCCCCCCCCCCCCCTCCACTCTTCCACCCCCTCCTCGTTAGTCAAGTGCGAACAGTTAATTACATTGAAGCAAGCATTGCAAAATATATAAATTTAAGAGTTTGGTATTTAATTCGATGTTTTGATTAATATATTACAATAGCTCATTTGATTTCATAAGATATTCATTTTTGTAAATGTTTTTTAACGATTTTGACTTGATTTGTTTTGCCTATTACTTGATTTACTTGATTTCGTTATTTTTATCGACACTTTTATTTATCCTCTCCTGTGAGACCTGGCTGGAGGCGTGTGCACGTACAGGTGCTCAGAGCGTTTCAGTGCACATTCAATCAAATGTTATTTAATCAACATATCACAGCTCGCTATGATATTACTTCTCGCCAGGCTCATAAATCTCCAGTGATTCGATGACGCGTTGGATATCATAGACTTGCTGGGAGCAGGCGAGACTTGCCTTTGAAATATTCATGTTGACCAGACCACACACTAGAAAGTGAAGGGACTTGACAATGGTCCAGGACGGACCGAAAGGTCGTCGTCCCTTCACTTTCTAGTGTGTGGTCTGGTCAACATACTTCAGCCACGTTATTGTGACTCATCGCCTGCATAGTTCAATGAACTATGAACTATTCGCTGAACTAAAGTTCATTTTTTTCAGCGAATCAAAGTACAATGAATCAAATACTTTATTTAAGAGGCGCTTGGAACCGAATATTAAAATAAATCCCGGATCGTGTGGTAAACACAAGCACAAAATTATAGAGAAATTAGGTAAATGTAAGTCTTTGACGATGTGTTAATGAACGCGAAAAAACTCGCATTTTTCTTTTCCATTTTTGACATTTTGAATATCACACGATTTGTGCATATTAGATACCAGACGATTCCTCGTTTGACTTATTTTTTTTCCTCTTCTTATTTTTAAATATTGTTCTGTCTGATGGTAGCAGACAATCACCTGACGAGTGTACATCTTCTCTCAGGGTGATTGTTATTACATCATGTATTTTGTTATGCATTGCAGATACATATATTTTTTTAATTGTATTCTGCAATTTAATTTAACGTTAGATTGCCTGTTATTGGAGTCATGTCATATCATGACATGACTCATATCATGGCATATATAAATGTCATATCATGACATGACTCTAATAAGAGGCAATCTAACGTCATGATATGACATGACTATGACAGTCATGTCATATCATGACATGACTGTCATATCTCACGGACAGCTCACTTCCCTTCACTTCCCGATCCATCCTCTGCTACTGCCCAACTCGGACATCCTCGAAGAAATCTACAGCCTCTAAGGAACAAACTGTCTTTTTTATTTTTTTTATTTTTATATTTTGTAGCCATTCCCTTTTGCAAGCGTTAACCGTATATAATAAACTATATTATATCACAAACAGCTCAAGAAAATTGGTGATATATATATATATATATATATATATATATATATATATATATATATATATATATATATATATATATGTCGTACCTAGTAGCCAGAACTCACTTCTCAGCCTACTATGCGAGGCCCGATTTGCTTAATAAGCCAAGTTTTACTGAATTAATATATTTTCTCTAATTTTTTTCTTATGAAATGATAAAGCTACCCATTTCATTATGTATGAGGTCAATTTATTTTTATTAGAGTTAAAATTAACGTAGATATATGACCGAACCTAACCAACCCTACCTAACCTAACCTAACCTATCTTTATAGGTTAGGTTAGGTTAGGTAGCCGAAAACGTTAGGTTAGGTTAGGTTAGGTAGGTTAGGTTGTCGAAAAAACATTAATTCATGAAAACTAGGCTTATTAGGCAAATCAGGCCTTGCATAGTAGGCTCAGAAGTGAGTTCTGGCTACTAGGTACGACATATATATATATGTCGTACCTAATAGCCAGAACGCACTTCTCAGCCTACTATTCAAGGCCCGATTTGCCTAATAAGCCAAGTTTTCATGAATTAATGTTTTTTCGTCTACCTAACCTACCTAATCTAACCTAACCTAGCTTTTTTTGGCTACCTAACCTAACCTTACCTATAAATATAGGTTAGGTTAGGTTAGGTAGGGTTGGTTAGGTTCGGTCATATATCTACGTTAATTTTAACTCCAATAAAAAAAAATTGACCTCATACATAGAGAAAAGGATTGCTTTATCATTTCATAAGAAAAAAATTATAGTAAATATATTAATTCAGGAAAACTTGGCTTATTAGGCAAATCGGGCCTTGAATAGTAGGCTGAGAAGTGAGTTCTGGCTACTAGGTACGACATATATATATATATATATATATATATATATATATATATATATATATATATATTTATATATATATATATATATATATATATATATATATATATATATATATATATATTTATATATATATATATATATATATATATATATATATATTATATATATATATATATATATATATATATATATATATATATATTTATATATATATATATATATATATATATATATATATATATATATATTTATATATATATATATATATATATATATATATATATATATATATATATATTTATATTCTCATAAATATATAGTAACATGAGAAGCAGAACCTTATTTACAATTAGTAACTTATCAGAGATCAGATCATATATATACTAGATTATGTATTAAAATATTGAGAGACGTCCGCCATAATGTTAGAAGCGTACCGTTGTGTAATGGGTTTACACCTAACCTCATTAAGTCGTAACGAAGCCGCACAGCTGTCATAAGGCAGCCAGGCTCAGGGTGTTGCACAGACGCCGGGACCCTCCTGGGATGTATAACCGTCTCAAATTGCTTGCCACAAACAAGCAATTCTAACGTTACTAATGAAACGAAATGAACAAATCCACAAGGGCCGTGACGAGGATTCGAACCTGCGTCCGAGAGCATCCCAGACACTGCCTTAATCGACTGCCTTAATGCTCCCGGACGCAGGTTTGAATCCTCGTCACGGGCCTTGTGGATTTGTTCATTTGATACATCACGTTAGTGTGATCCCTGTGTGTAATGAAACTAGTTGGTGCTTTAATAGCAGTTCGCTTCCGAACAGCATTCTGAAAATGATTTAATGCTATTTATATTTATATTATAACTTTATTTTTTAGCCACGTTTTTTAAGATTATTTAAAGCGAGTACCCAATGGAAAAGATACATGGGGGTATTCGGTACACCACCGGGTATCCCTATGTAGAAAATATCTCAAATAGAATGTCTGTACGTCTGTCTGTGTGTCCTAAGTGAGAGGCCAGACGAGGCTACTCAGACAACTTTTCACAATGTTTGTTGTGGGTTATTTTCCAAACATGGATTGTTGTTGACATTGTTCCGAGTACCACGTGGCACAGTCTTATAGTTAACACCTTGATGAATCTGGCACTGGCTGAAAACAACAAATTCCCAAAACAATGAAGACAAGACAATAATTTGTCATTCAGTATTTTAAAACATTATGCACTGATCTCGGGAATTTTACAACAATTTGTCATTATACTTTGCTTTTAACAGAGCAAAACAAATTTTGATTACGTGAATTTTTTGGTTACTTGTTCGCACACTTGTGTGGGTCCTACTACCCCATTTGCATCTATGTGTCTGTCTCTGTCTTTATGCCTCACTGGCAATGCATCTGTCCTACTGTCTTGTATCGGTCTCTCTGTCTCACTCTCTGTCACTGTGTATATTTGTCTCTTTTATTTTCTCATTCTCTGCCTTTCTGTCTCTCAGGGAGAGCCTGGACATATTTGGGAGTCGTTGGAGGATTTTTACCACTCTGTGTCTGTCTCTCTCTGTCTCCGTCCCATCTGTTTCTTACGATATTGTAAGACAAAATAATTGTTTTGAAATTATAGTGTTAGGAGGGTCTAGCCGTAGTTAAATCATGTCCCGAAGCAATGATGTCGATTCTGACCTGCCCATGATGGGCACCATACCCACAGCCATCACTATGCAAAATTGTGTAGTGTATAGTCCCAAGCCTCTGGACTTCAACCTCAGACAAACAAACTCTATTTTATAGACCCTGGAACCAGTCGTTTTTACTGACATTTATTTAAAATGACCTAAAGAGTTTTTCGCTTGAAAATGGAAAAATTACACTTTTCATGCACATTTTACACGTATAAAAGGATAGCTTCGCAACTTTTGAAGTTAAAGGAAAGTAACTACAAAATGACAGAACAGCAATATGTAGTTCATGCAGGTCAGCTGAGAGGGGAGGTTTGGCTACCCCCAAACGACAGGACAAGATAATCTGGAAATGCATTTTAATTGATCAGGTTTGGCATAAATTGGCAGTTATCCCTTCGTCGTTAATGGATGATACCAGATATGAGGTGGCTGTTGATAATTGGATGAGTGTTTGATACAAAAGGGTTTTACTGTATCCAATCTCTTGTGCTGTCGCTGTATTATCCGATTATTTCAGCGTTGCTGATCAGTCTCTGACGATGGTCTGGCTGAGTGATGTGGTCTTTAAAAGAACTCTGCTGTTTATTCAGTGTCACCCGCCTAGGAAGAGATGACATCTTGCTAAGTTATTGAAAGTGTGGTGTTAACAATGAACACTAACATTAAAGATCATTTCCGAACACAACCAGCAATAATAGAATAAATGACAGATATATCGGGACAGAAGAAGAAACCTGGAAGGGAGGCAGGATAGAAAGACAGGATAGGGAAGCAAGGACGAGATTAGGGGACGTTGGAGGTGATGGGAGGAAAGGTAGGATGGCAGAAGAGGAAGGAAGCAGGAACAGAGGCAGGAACTTATTCACGGAAGGAGAAAATGTAGCAAAGCAGCAGAGCGAAGCAGGAATATGTAGGCAGAAATAGGAGTAAGGAAAGGGAGGAAAGACTAGGGGACATAAGTTCCTGGTCAGAACAAACATCTCGTAGCAACAGGGAGAAAAGTAAAACTTATTACAAATAAAGATATTACATGATTAAAATTATGAATAATTACAGAACTGCAAATCATATAAATAGTTACATTAAAAACAGCATAAAAAATAGTTGCATTATAAAACAGCATCAAGTGACATGTTGATCGAATCTTGATCATTCGAGTTCCTTGGTGATATTAATGCACTTGGACTCAAAGTTGATGTGCTCGTAAAAAGTGCTGTGATTCGTTGCATCTGTCGATGGTAACTATACTAAATAAAGAGTTACAAATTTTTCCCAGGTGTTCAGGTCTCAAAAAGTAAACGTCCGGATTACTTTCGCTTGCAAAATGCAGAGAATGTGAGCTACTCCGTCCCAAGACTAATTACGTTTTGCCTTAAGCCTTGTGTGAAGAGTTTTACCGCGCGAGTTGAACGCCAAGGTTATTAAGCTAGTCTGCTCCCACCTCATATTTCTCACTCTCTCTCTCTCTCTCTCTCTCTCTCTCTCTCTCTCTCTCTCTCTCTCTCTCTCTCTCTCTCTCTCTCTCTCTCTCTCTCTCTCTCTCTCTCTATATATATATATATATATATATATATATATATATATATATATATATATATATATATATATGACAATGTCAGACCACGGAGGAAAAATGAAACAGGAAATTTCCTTAAGTACTTTCGTATATTAAATACATCTTCAGAAGGTCTCAATTTCCTGTTTCATTTTTCCTCCGTGGTCTGACATTGTCACATTCTTAATCACGTGTTTATTTTCGTGATATACACACATATATATATATATATATATATATATATATATATATATATATATATATAATACCGGGGTACCGGGTCTACCTTCTTATCCCGGGGCACCATGAAGATACCACCAAAACCCAACATTACCTACCCAGTGAATGCTGTGGGGTAGGTACCCAAAATGGGGGTTTTTGAGGGTCGCCACTATTAAAATTAGTATAATGTTGCACACTCTCACACAAAGCCTCCCCTTGACGATTCTGGCACTGACTTCCAGTTTATGTTTCTTACAATATCTTAAAAACAATATGCACTATTCTAGAGACAAATAAAAAGAATCTACTCATCATTCTTTGTCCTTAGCAAAGGAAATATATTTTTGGTGATCTCAGTTTCGCCTCTCTCCCTCTCAGCAGAAGTAGTCCACGCGTTGACCTGCACACAACCTCCCTCTTGCACCTCTGTAGCTGTGCACCACCTCACTGAGAGACAGAGACGTGTACACAGACGAAACACAGACAGAAAAACACGAAGACAAAGAGACAAAAAGGCTGAAGCAGAGACAGAGTCAATCAGGCACTGCCGGGAACCCTGTTTAATACATATTAAGAAAGATTCACAGAAACGTGACTCAAAAATATAGTAAACCAAGCCACACGTAATAAAAGAAATGGAAGTAAGTTTTGGCTCGTCCTGGACGGTAGGATTTACAGATACAACCAAACTATGAAGCCAAACAATACATGAAACAAAAAGCCAAACATATATATACTGTTTAGTCCTTCTCCTGCAAAACAGGTTTTGCAAATTTATAGAACAAGTAATTTTTGTGATCCGAAAACCTTTCTTTTATCATCCATGCTTCCAATCTTGTATATAAACTTTAATTTGCTAGTTCAGTTATAGTAAAATAAGCCATAAGCTCTTCCCAATTTATCAAAATAAAATGAATATTATTTTTCCATGCACAAACGAACGAGTAGATGAAAGTTTTTCAAAGGGGAGAGAAGCACAAGCGTTTCTGAGTGGAAATATTTGTAGATTCATCAACACTCATGGCATATTTTTTTATTTTTGAAAATCTTCAAAGAGATCAGGCTTTTAGTGCAGGCAAAATGACGTTTTTTATTAAAAAGTGGCATTTAGTTCTCTGTAACGGTACGCTCCCCACTGTACTCCTATCTCTATACGTGTTCCTGGTGTTTCACTCAGATGGTCAACTGAATATATTGCACAATGACAGTTTATATAGCAATTTACAGTTCTGCTGCTTTGATTTTACCATTTAGTTTAGCTTGGAGTTTTAGACTGGGAGATGGAGTTCTCATACCGTTCATCTCAGATTTGTGAGACTTACATAATGATATCATGT